>NW_025746117.1:0-17500 GCF_021184085.1 Oncorhynchus gorbuscha
CCCTAACCTAACCTAACCTAACCTAACCTAACCCTAACCTAACCTAACCCTAACCCTAACCTAACCTAACCTAACCCTAACCCTAACCTAACCTAACCTAACCCTAACCTAACCTAACCTAACCTAACCTAACCTAACCTAACTTCTAACCTAACCTAACCTAACCTAACCTAACCCTAACCTAACCCTAACCTAACCTAACCTAACCTAACCTAACCTAACCTAACCCCTTCTTCTTCTTCTTCTTCTTCTAACCTAACCTTCTAACCCTAACCTTCTTCTTCTTCTAACCCTAACCTCTTCTTCTTCTTCTTCTTCTTCTTCTTCCTAACCCTACCTACCTACTTCTTCTTCTTCTAACTTAACCTAACCTTCTTCTTCTTCCCTTCTTCTTCTTCTTCTAACCTTCTTCTAACCCTAACTTCTTCCTAACCCTAACCCTAACCCTAACCTAACTTCCTAACCCTAACCCTAACCTAACTTCTTCTTCTTCTTCCTTCCTAACCCTAACCCTAACCTAACCTAACTTCTTCTTCTTCTTCTTCTTAACCTTCCCTAGCCCTAACCTAACCCTAACCTAACCTAACCTAACCCTAACCTAACCTAACCTAACCCTAACCTAACCTAACCTAACCTAACCTAACCCTAACCTAACCTAACCTAACCTAACCTAACCCTAACCCTTCTTCTTCTTCTTCTTCTTCTTCTTCTTCTTCTTCTTCTTCTTCCTTCTTCTTCTTCTTAACCTAACCCTTCTTCTTCTTCTAACCTTCTTCTTCTTCTTCTTCTTCTTCTTCTTCTTCTTCTTCTATTTCTTCTTCTTCTTCTTCTAACCTTCTTCTAACCTTCTTCTTCTTCTTCTTCTTCTTCTTCTTCTTCTTCTTCTTCTTCTTCTTCTTCTTCTTCTTCTTCTTCTTCTTCTTCTTCTTCTTCTTCTTCTTCTTCTTCTTCTTCTTCTTCTTCTTCTTCTTCTTCTTCTTCTTCTTCTTCTTCTTCTTCTTCTTCTTCTTAACCTAACCTTCTTCTTCTTCTTCTTCTTCTTCTTCTTCTTCTTCTTCTTCTTCTTCTTCTTCTTCTTCTTCTTCTTCTTCTTCTTCTTCTTCTTCTTCTTCTTCTAACCCTTCTTCTTCTTCTTCTTCTTCTTCTTCTTCTTCTTCTTCTTCTTCTTCTTCTTCTTCTTCTTCTTCTTCTAACCTTCTTCTTCTTCTTCTTCTTCTTCTTCTTCTTCTTCTTCTTCTTCTTCTTCTTCTTCTTCTTCTTCTTCTTCTTCTTCTTCTTCTTCCTAACCTTCTTCTTCTTCTTCCTTCTTCTTCTTCTTCTTCTTCTAGCCTAACCTTCTTCTTCTTCTTCTTCTTCTTCTTCTTCTTCTTCTTCTTCTAACCCTAACTTCTTCTTCTTCTTCTTCTTCTTCTTCTTCTTCTTCTTCTTCTTCTTCTTCTTCTTCTTCTTCTTCTTCTTCTTCTTCTTCTTCTTCTTCTTCTTCTTCTTCTTCTTCTTCTTCTTCTTCTTCTTCTTCTTCTTCTTCTTCTTCTTCTTCTTCTTCTTCTTCTTCTTCTTCTTCTTCTTCTTCTTCTTCTTCTTCTTCTTCTTCTTCTTCTTCTTCTTCTTCTTCTTCTTCTTCTTCTTCTTCTTCTTCTTCTTCTTCTTCTTCTGCTTCTTCTTCTTCTTCTTGGCCTAGCTTCTTCTTCTTCTTCTTCTTCTTCTTCCTTCTTCTTCTTCTTCTTCTTCTTCTTCTTCTTCTTCTTCTTCTTCTTCTTCTTCTTCTTCTTCTTCTTCTTCTTCTTCTTCTTCTTCTTCTTCTTCTTCTTCTTCTTCTTCTTCTTCTTCTTCTTCTTCTTCTTCTTCTTCTTCTTCTTCTTCTTCTTCTTCTTCTTCTTCTTCTTCTTCTTCTTCTTCTTCTTTCTTCTAACCTTCCTAACCTTCTTCTTCTTCTTCTTCTTCTTCTTCTTCTTCTTCTAACCCTTCTTCTTCTTCTTCTTCCTAACCTAACCTAACCTAACCTAACCTAACCCTAACCCTAACCTAACCTTCTTCTTCTTCTTCTTCTTCTTCTTCTTCTAACCTAACCTAACCCTAACCTAACCTTCTTCTAACCTAACCTTCTTCTTCTTCTTCTTCTTCTTCCCTTCTTCTTCTCTTCTTAACCTAACCTTCTTCTTCTTCTTCTTCTAACCTAACTTCTTCTTCTTCTTCTTCTAACCCTAACCTTCTAACCTAACCTAACCCTAACCTTCTTCCTTCCTAACCTAACCTAACCCTAACCTAACCTAACCCTTCCCTAACCTTCCTCCTAACTTCTTCTTCTTCTAACCTAACTTCTTCTTCTTCTTCTTCCTAACCTAACCTTCCTCCTAACCTAACCTAACCCTAACCTAACCTAACTTCTTCCTAACCCTAACCTTCTTCTTCTAACCTAACCTAACCTAGCCTTCTTCTTCTTCTTCTTCTTCTTCTAACCTAACCCTAACCTCTTCTTCTAACCTAACCTAACCTTCTTCTAACCTTCTTCTTCTTCTTCTTCTTCTTCTTCTTCTTCTTCTTCCTTCTAACCTAACCTAACCTTCTTCTTCCTCTTCCTAACCTAACTTCCTAACCCTAACCTAACCTAACCTAACCCTAACCCTAACCTAACCCTAACCTAACCCTAACTTCTTCTTCTTCTTCTTCCTAACCTTCCCTAACCTAACCTAACCTAACCTAACCTAACCTAACCTTCTTCCTAACCTCCTAACCTAACCTAACCTCCTTCTAACCTAACCTAACCCTAACCTAACCCTAACCTAACCTAACCTAACCTAACCTAACCCTAACCTAACCTAACCTAACCTAACCTAACCTAACCTAACCTAACCCTAACCTAACCCTAACCTAACCTAACCTAACCTAACCTAACCTAACCCTAACTTCTTCTAACCCTAACCTAACCTAACCTAACCTAACCTAACCTCTTCCTAACCTAACCTTCCCTAACCTAACCTAACCTAACCTAACCTAACCTAACCTCCTAACCTAACCTAACCCTTCTTCCTAACCTAACCTAACTTCTAACCTTCCTAACCTAACCTAACCCTAACCTAACCTAACTTAACCTAACCCTTCTAACCTTCCCTAACCTAACCCTAACCCTAACCCTTCTAACCTTCCCTTCTTCCTCTTCTTCTAACCTCTAACCTTCTTCTTCCTAACCCTAACCTTCTTCTTCTTCTAACCTTCTTCTTCTTCTTCTTCTTCCTAACCTAACCCTAACCTAACCTAACCCTAACCTAACCTAACCTAACCTAACCTTCTTCCTTCTTCTTAACCTTCTTCTTCTTCTTCTTCTTCTTCTTCTTCTTCTTCTTCTTCTTCTTCTTCTTCTTCTTCTTCTTCTTCTTCTTCTTCTTCTTCTTCTTCTTCTTCTTCTTAACCTAACCTAACCTTCTTCCTCTCTTCTTCTTCTTCTTCTTCTTCTTCTTCTTCTTCTTCTTCTTAACCTTCTTCTTCTTCTCTTCTTCTTCTTCTTCTTCTTCTTCTTCCCTTCTAACCTAACCTTCTTCTTCCTTCTTCTTCTTCTAACCTAACCTAACCTTCTTCTTCTTCTTCTTCTTCTTCTTCTTCTTCTTCTTCTTCTTCTTCTTCTTCTTCTTCTTCTTCTTCTTCTTCTTCTTCTTCTTCTTCTTCTTCTTCTTCTTCTTCTAACCTAACCTTCTTCTTCTTCTTCTTCTTCTTCTTCTTCTTCTTCCTAACCTAACCTTCCTTCCTTCTTCTTCTTCTTCTTCTTCTTCTAACCTAACCTTCTTCTTCTTCTTCTTCTTCTTCTTCTTCTTCTTCTTCTTCTTCTTCTTCCTTCTTCTTCTTCTTCTTCTAACCTTCCTAACCTAACCTTCCTAACCTTCTTCTTCTTCTTCTTCTTCTCTTCTTCTTCTTCTTCCTTCCTAACCCTTCTTCTTCTAACCTTCCTTCCTTCCTTCTTCTTCTTCTTCCTTCCTAACCCTAACCTTCCTAACCTCTTCCTAACCTAACCTTCTTCTTCTTCTTCTTCTAACTTCTTCTTCTTCTAACCTAACCTAACCTAACCCTAACCTAACCTAACCTAACCTTCCTTAACCTTCTTCTTCCTAACCTAACCTAACCCTAACCTAACCTAACCTAACCTAACTTCCTAACCTAACCTTCCTCTTCTTCCTCTAACCTAACCTTCTTCTTCTTCTAACCTAACCTAACCTAACCTAACCTTCCTAACCTTCTTCTAACCTTCCTAACCTTAACCTAACCCTACCTAACCTAACCTAACCCTTCCTAACTTCTTCTTAACCCTAACCTAACCTTCTTCTTCTTCTTCTTCTTCTTCTTCTTCTTCTAACCTAACCTAACAACTCTTCTTCTTCTTCTTCTTCTAACCTAACCTAACCTAACCCCTAACTTCCTAACCTAACCCTAACCTAACCTAACCCTAACCTAACCTAACCTAACCCTAACCTTCCCTAACCCTAACCCTAACCTAACCTAACCTTCCTAACCCTAACCTAACCTAACTTCCTAACCTAACCTAACCCTAACCCTAACCTAACCTAACCTAACTTCCTAACCCTTCCTAACCCTAACCTAACCTAACCCTAACCTAACCTAACCTAGCCTTCTTCTTCTTCTTCTTCTTCTTAACCCTAACCTCTTCTTAACCCTAACCTCCTAACCTAACCCTTCTTCTTCTAACCTAACCTAACCCTTCTTCTTCTTCCTAACCCTTCTTCTTCTTCTTCTTCTTCTTCTTCTTCTTCTTCTTCTCTTCTAGCCTAGCCTTCTTCTTCTTCTTCTTCTTCTTCTTCTTCTTCTTCTTCTTCTTCTTCTCTTCTTCTTCTTCTTCTTCTTCTTCTTCTTCTTCTTCTTCTAACCTTCTTCTTCTTCTTCTTCTTCTTCTTCTTCTTCTTCTTCTTCTTCTTCTTCTTCTTCTTCTTCTTCTTCTTCTTCCTCTTCTTCTTCTTCTTCTTCTTCTTCTTCTTCTTCTTCTTCTTCTTCTTCCTTCCTAACCTAACCTAACCTTCTAACTTCTTCTTCTTCTAACTTCTTCTTCTTCTTCTTCTTCTTCTAACCTTCTTCTTCTTAACCTTCTTCTAACTTCTAACCTAACCCTAACCTAACCTAACCTAACCTAACCCTAACCTAACCCTTAACCTTCCTTCTAACCCTAACCTTCTTCTTCTTCCTAACCTTCTTCTTCTTCTTAACCTAACCCTAACCTTCTTCTTCTTCTTCTTCTTCTTCTTCTTCTTAACCTTAGCCTAACCTAACCTAACCTTCCTAACCTTCTTCTAACCTAACCTCTTCTTCTTCTTCTTCCTAACTTCTTCTTCTTCTTCTTCTTCCTAACCTCCTTCTTCCTTAACCTAACCTAACCTAACCTAACCTAACCTCTTCTTCTTCTTCTTCTTCTTAACTTCTTCTTCTTCTTCTTCTTCTTCCTTCTTCTTCCTCTTCTAACCTAACCCTAACCTAACCCTAGCCCTCTTCTTCTTCTTCTTCTTCTTCTTCTTCTTCTCCTTCTTCTTCCTTCTTCTTCTTCTTCTTCTTCTTCTTCTTCTTCTTCTTCTTCTTCTTCCTTCTTCTTCTTCTTCTTCTTCTTCTTCTTCCTTCTTCTTCTTCTTCTTCTTCTTCTTCTTCTTCTTCTTCTTCCTTCTTCTTCTTCTTCTTCTTCTTCTTCCTTCCTCTTCTTCTTCTTCTTCTTCTTCTTCTTCTTCTTCTTCTTCTTCTTCTTCTTCTTCTTCTTCTTCTTCTTCTTCTTCTTCTTCCTTCTTTCTTCTTCTTCTTCTTCTTCTTCTTCTTCTTCTTCTTCTTCTTCTTCTTCTTCTAACCTCTTCCTTCCTCTTCTTCTTCTTCTTCTTCTTCTTCTTCTTCTTCTTCTTCTTCTTCTTCTAAGCCTTCTTCTTCTTCTTCTTCTTCTTCTTCTTCTTCTTCTTCTTCTTCTTCTTCTAACCTAACCTAACCCTCTTCTTCTTCTTCTTCTTCTTCTTCTTCTTCCTTCTTCTTCTTCTTCTTCTTCTTCTTCTTCTTCTTCTTCTTCTTCTTCTTCTTCTTCTTCTTCTTCTTCTTCTTCTTCCTTCTTCTTCTTCTTCTCTTCTTCTTCTTCTTCTTCTTCCTAACCTTCTTCTTCTTCTTCTTCTTCTTCTTCTTCTTCTTCTTCTTCTTCTTCTTCTTCTTCTTCTTCTTCTTCTTCTTCTTCTTCTTCTTCTTCTTCTTCTTCTTAACCCTAACCTAACCTTCTAACCTTCTTCTTCTTCTTCTTCTTCTTCTTCTTCTTCTTCTTCTTCTTCTTCTTCTTCTAACCTTCTTCTTCTTCTTCCTTCTTCTTCTTCTTCTTCTTCTTCTTCTTCTTCTTCTTCTTCTTCTTCTTCTTCTTCTTCTTCTTCTTCTTCTTCTTCTTCTTCTTCTTCTTCTTCTTCTTCTTCTTCTTCTTCTTCTTCTTCTTCTTCTTCTTCTTCTTCTTCTTCTTCTTCTTCTTCTTCTTCTTCTTCTTCTTCTTCTTCTTCCTTCTTCTTCTTCTTCTTCTTCTTCTTCTTCTTCTTCTTCTTCTTCTTCTTCTTCTTCTTCTTCTTCTTCTTCTTCTTCTTCTTCTTCTTCTTCTTCTTCTTCTTCTTCTTCTTCTTCTTCTTCTTCTTCTTCTTCTTCTTCTTCTTCTTCTTCTTCTTCTTCTTCTTCTTCTTCTTCTTCTTCTTCTTCTTCTTCTTCTTCTTCTTCTTCTTCTTCTTCTTCTTCTTCTTCTTCTTCTTCTTCTTCTTCTTCTTCTTCTTCTTCTTCTTCTTCTTCTTCTTCTTCTTCTTCTTCTAACCTACCCTTCTTCTTCTTCTTCTTCTTCTTCTTCTAACCTAACCTAAACCCTTCTTCTTCTTCTTCTTCTTCTTCTTCTTCTTCTTCTTCTTCTTCTTCTTCTTCTTCTTCTTCTTCTTCTTCTTCTTCTTCTTCTTCTTCTTCTTCTTCTTCTTCTTCTTCTTCTTCTTCTTCTTCTTCTTCTTCTTCTTCTTCTTCTTCTTCTTCTTCTTCTTCTTCTTCTTCTTCTTCTTCTTCTTCTTCTTCTTCTTCTTCTTCTTCTTCTTCTTCTTCTTCTTCTTCTTCTTCTTCTTCTTCTTCTTCTTCTTCTTCTTCTTCTTCTTCTTCTTCTTCTTCTTCTTCTTCTTCTTCTTCTTCTTCTTCTTCTTCTTCTTCTTCTTCTTAACCCTAACCTAACCTTCCTAACCTAACCTAACCTAACCTAACCTAACTTCCTAACCTTCCTAACCTAACCCTTCCCTAACCTTCCTAACCTAACCTTCCCTAACCTAACCTAACCTAACCTAACCTTCTTCTCCTAACCTTCTAACCTAACCTAACCTAACCTAACCCTAACCCTAACCCTAACCTAACCTAACCTAACCCTTCTTCTTCTAACCTAACCTAACCTAACCCTAACCTAACCTAACCTAACCTAACCTAACCTAACCCTAACCTAACCTTCCTCTTCTTCCTTCCTAACCCTAACCCTAACCTAACCCTTCTTCTAACCTAACCTAACCTTCCTAACCTAACCCTAACCTAACCTAACCTAACCTTCCTAACCTAACCTAACCCTAACCTAACCTTCCTTCCTAACCCTAACCTCTTCTTCCTTCCTAACCTAACCTTCTTCTTCTTAACCCTTCTTCTTCTTCTTCCTTCTTCTTCTAACCCTAACCTAACCTAACCTAACCTAACCTAACCTAACCCTAACCTAACCCTAACCTAACCCTAACCTAACCTAACCTAACCTAACCTAACCTAACCTAACCTTCTTCTAACCTAACCTAACCTAACCTAACCTAACCCTAACCTAACCCTAACTAACCTAACCTTCCTAACCTAACCTAACCTAACCCTTCTAACCTTCTTCTTCTTCTAACCTTCTTCTTCTTCTTCTTCTAACCTTCTTCTTCCCTTCTTCTTCTTCTCCTAACCTAACCTAACCCTTCCTCTTCCTTCCCTAACCTAACCTCTTCTTCTTCCTCTTCTTCCTCCTTAACCTAACCCTAACCCTAACCTAACCTAACCTTCCTTCCCTAACCTAACCTAACCTAACCTAACCTTCCCTAACCCTAACCCTAACCTAACCCTAACCTTCTTCTTCTTCTAACCTTCTAACCTAACCTTCTTCTTCCTAACCTAACCTAACCTTCTTCCTAACCTAACCTAACCTTCTTCTTCTTCTTCCTAACCTTCTTCTTCTTCTTCTTCCTAACCTAACCTAACCTAACCTAACCTAACCTCTTAACCTAACCTTCTTCTTAACTTCTTCCTAACCTTCTTCTTCTTCTTCTTCTTCTTCTAACCTCTAACCTCTTCTTCTTCCTTCTTCTTCTTCTTCTTCTTCTTCTTCTAACCTAACCTCTTCTTCTAACCTAACCTAACCTAACCTTCTTCTTCTTCTAACCTAACCTAACCTTCTTCTTCTTCTTCTTCTTCTTCTTCTTCTTCTTCTTCTTCTTCTTCTTCTTCTTCCTTCTTCTTCTTCTTCTTCTTCTTCTTCTTCTTCCTTCTTCTTCTTCTTCTTCTTCTTCCTAACCTTCCTAACCTAACCTTCCTCTTCTAACCTTCTCTAACCTAACCTAACCCTAACCTAACCTAACCTAACCTAACCTAACCTTCTTCTTCTTCTTCCTTCTTCTTCTTCTAACCCTAACCCTAACCTAACCTAACCTAACCCTAACCTAACCTAACCTAACCTAACCTAACCTAACCTAACTTCTCTTCTTCTAACCTAACCCTAACCTCCTAACCCTAACCTAACCTAACCTAACCTAACCCTAACCTAACCCTAACCTAACCCTAACCTAACCTAACCTAACCTAACCTAACCTAACCTAACCTAACCTAACCTAACCCTAACCTAACCTAACCTTCTAACCTAACCCTAACCTAACCTTCCCTTCCCTTCCCTAACCCTTCCTAACCTAACCTAACCTAACCCTAACCCTAACCTAACCTAACCTAACCTAACCCTAACCTAACCTAACCCCTAACCTAACCTAACCTAACCTAACCTAACCTAACCTAACCTAACCCTAACCCTAACCTAACCTAACCTAACCCTTCCTAACCTAACCTAACCCTAACCTCTTCTTCTTCTCTCCTTCTAACCTAACTTCTAACTTCTTAACCTAACCTAACCTAACCTTCTTAACCCTAACCCTAACCTAACCTCTTCTTAACCTTCTTCTTCTTCTTCTAACCTAACCCTTCCTAACCTAACCTTCTTCTAACTTCTTCTAACCTCCTAGCCTAACCTTCTTCTTCTTCTTCTTCTTCTTCCTAACCTTCCTTCCTTCTTCTTCTCTTCTTCCTAACTTCTTCTTCCTAACCTAACCTTCTAACCCTTCTTCTTCTTCTTCTTCTTCTTCTTCTTCTTCCTAACCTAACCTTCTTCTTCTTCCTAACCTAACCTCTTCTTCTTCCCTCTTCCTCTTCTTCTTCTTCTTCTTCTTCTTCTCTTCCTCTTCTTCTTCTTCTTCTTCTTCTTCTAACCTCCTAACCTAACCTAACCTAACCTTCTTCCTAACCTTCTAACCCTAACCTAACCTAACCTAACCTAACCTAACCTAACCTAACCTAACCCTAACCTAACCTAACCTAACCCTAACCTAACCTAACCCTAACCCTTCTTCTAACCTAACCTAACCTAACCTAACCCTCTTCTTCTTCTAACCTAACCCTTAACCCTAACCTAACCTAACCTAACCTAACCTAACCTAACCTAACCTAACCCTAACCCTAACCCTAACTTCTTCCTTCTTCTTCTTCTAACCTCTTCCTAACCTAACCTAACCTTCCTCTTCCTTCCTAACCTAACCTAACCTAACCCTAACCTAACCTAACCTACCCTAACCCTTCTTCCCTAACCTTCCTAACCTAACCTAACCCTAACCTAACCTTCTAACCTAACCTAACCCTAACCTTCCTAACCTTCTTCTTCTAACCTAACCTAACCTAACCTAACCTAACCCCTAACCTAACCTAACCCTAACCTAACCTTCCTAACCTAACCCTTCTTCTAACCTCTTCTTCTTCTTCCTTCTTCCTAACCTAACCCTAACCCTAACCTAACCCTAACCTAACCCTAACCTAACTTCTTCTTCTAACCTAACCCTAACAACCTAACCTAACCTAACCTAACCTAACCTAACCTAACCTAACCTAACCCCTTCTTCCCTTCTAACCTAACCTTCTTCTTCTTCTTCTTCTTCTTCTTCTTCTTCTTCTTCTTCTTCTTCTTCTTCTTCTTCTTCCTCTTCTAACCTTCCTTCTTCCTAACCCTTCCTAACCTAACCTAACCTAACCCTAACCTAACCTAACCTTCTAACCTTCTTCTTCTTCTTCTTCCTTCTAACCTAACCTAACCTTCTAACCTTCTAACCTTCTTCTTCTTCTTCTCTTCTTCTTCTTCCTTCTAACCTTCTTCTTCTTCTTCTTCTTCTTCTTCTTCTTCTAACCTTCTTCCTTCTTCTTCTTCTAACCTAACCTTCTTCTTCTTCTTCTTCTTCTTCTTCTTCTTCTTCTCTTCTTCTTCTTCTTCCTTCTTCCTTCTTCTAACCTAACCTAACCTAACCTAACCACCTTCTTCTAACTTCTTCTTCTTCTTCTTCTTCTTCTTCTTCTTCTTCTTCTTCTTCTTCTTCTTCTTAACCTAACCTAACCCTTCCTAACCTAACCTAACCTTCTTCTTCTTCTTCTAACCTAACCTAACCTTCTTCTTCTTCTTCTAACCTCTTCCTAACCTAACCCTAACCTAACCTAACCTTCCTAACCTAACCTAACCTAACCTAACCTAACCTAACCTTCCTAACCCTAACCCTTCCTAACCTAACCTCTTCTTCTTCTTCTAACCTAACCCTAACCTTCTTCTTCTTCTTCTTCTTCCTCTTCCTCTAACCTAACCCTTCCCTTCCCTAACCTCCTTCCTTCTAACCTTCTTCTTCTTCTTCTTCTTCCTTCCTAACCTAACTTCTTCTTCTTCTTCTTCTTCTTCTTCTTCTTCTTCTTCTTCTTCTAACCCTTCTTCTTCTTCTTCTTCTTCTTCTTCTAACCTTCTTCTTCTTCTTCTTCTTCTTCTTCTTCTTCTTCTTCTTCTTCTAACCTTCTAACCCTAACCTAACCCTTCCCTAACCTAACCTAACCTAACCTAACCTAACCTAACCTTCTTCTTCTTCTTCTTCTTCTTCTTCTTCTTCTTCTTCTTCTTCTTCTTCTTCTTCTAACCTTCTTCTTCTTCTTCTTCTTCTAACCTCTTCTTCCTAACCTTCTTCTTCTTCTTCTCTTCTTCTTCTTAACCCTAACCTAACCTAACCTAACCTTCCTTCCTTCTTCTTCTTCTTCTTCTTCTTCTTCTTCTTCTTCTTCTTCTTCTTCTTCTTCTTCTTCTTCTTCTTCTTAACCTCTTCTTCTTCTTCTTCTTCTTCTTCTTCTTCTTCTTCTTCTTCTTCTTCTTCTTCTTCTTCTTCTTCTTCCTAACCCTAACCTAACCTAACCTAACCTAACCTAACCTAACCTAACCTAACCCTAACCTAACCCTAACCCTTCTTCTTCTTCTAACCCTAACCTAACCTAACCTAACCCTTCTTCTTCCTAACCCTAACCTTCTTCCTAACCTAACCTAACCTTCTTCTTCCTAACCTCTAACCTAACCCTTCTTCTTCTTCCTAACCCTAACCTAACCTTCTTCTTCCTAACCTAACCCTTCTTCTTCTTAACCTAACCTAACCTAACCTTCTTCTTCTTCTTCTTCTTCTTCTTCCTCTTCTTCTTCTTCTTCTTCTAACCCTCTTCTTCTTCTTCTTCTTCTTCTAACCCTCCTTCCTTCCTTCCTTCCTAACCTTCCTTCTAACCTTCTAACTTCTTCTTCTTCTTCTTCTAACCTAACCTCTTCTTCCTTCTTCTTCTTCTTCTTCCTAACCTTCTTCCTTCTTCTTCTTCTTCTTCTTCTTCTTCTTCTTCTTCTTCTTCTTCTTCTTCTTCTTCTTCTTCTTCTTCCTTCTTCTTCTTAACTTAACCTAACCTAACCCTAACCCTAACCTAACCTAACCTAACCTAACCTAACCTAACCTAACCTAACCTAACCTAACCTAACCTAACCTAACCTCCTAACCTAACCCTAACCTAACCTAACCCTAACCCTAACCTAACCTAACCCTAACCTAACCTAACCTAACCTAACCTAACCTAACCTAACTTCCTAACCTAACCCTTCCTAACCTAACCTAACCTAACCTAACCTAACCCTTCCTTCCTTCTTCTTCCTTCTTCTTCTTCCTAACCTTCTTCTTCTAACCCTTCTTCTTCTTCTTCTTCTTCTTCTTCTTCTTCTTCTTCTTCTTCTTCTTCTTCTTCTTCTTCTTCCTAACCTAACCTAACCTTCTAACCTAACCTAACCTAACCTAACCTAACCTAACCTAACCTAACCTTCTTCTTCTTCTTCTTCTTCTTCTTCTTCTAACCTTAACCTTCTTCTTCTTCTTCTTCTTCTTCTTAACTTCTTCTTCTTCTTCTTCTTCTAACCTCTTCTTCTTCTTCTTCTTCTTCTAACCTTCTTCTTCTTAACCTCCTAACCTAACCTAACCTAACCTAACCTAACCTAACCTAACCTAACCTTCTTAACCTAACCCTAACCTCTAACCTAACCCTAACCCTAACCTTAACCTAACCTAACCTTCTTCTTCCTTCTTCTTCTTCCTTCTTCTAACCTAACCTTCCTTCCTAACCTAACCTTCTTCTTCCTAACCTAACCTAACCTTCTTCTAACCCTTCTTCCTTCTTCTTCCTCTTCTTCTTCTTCTTCTTCTTCTTCTAACCTTCTAACCCTAACCCTAACCTAACCTAACCTAACCTAACCTAACCTAACCTTCCCTAACCTTCTAACCTTCTTCTTCTTCTTCTTCTAACCTTCCTAACCTTCTAACCTTCTTCTTCTAACCTAACCTAACCTAACCCTAACCTAACCCTAACCTAACCTAACCTAACCTAACCTAACCTAACCTAACCTAACCCTAACCCTAACCTAACCTAACCTTCTAACCTTCTTCTAACCTTCTTCTTCTTCTTCTTCTTCTTCTTCTTCTTCTTCTTCTTCTTCTTCTTCTCTTCTTCTTCTTCTAACCTAACCTAACCTTCTTCTTCTTCTTCTTCTTCTTCTTCTTCTTCTTCTTCTTCTTCTTCTTCTTCTTCTTCTTCTTCTTCTTCTTCTTCTTCTTCTTCTTCTTCTTCTAACCCTTCCCTAACCTAACCCTAACCTAACTTCCTAACCTAACCTAACCTAACCTAACCTTCTTCCTCCTAACCTAACTTCCTCTTCCTAACCTTCCTAACCTAACCTAACCCTTCCTAACCTAACCCTAACCTAACCTAACTTCCTAACCTAACCTAACCCTAACCTAACCTAACCTTACCCTTCCTAACCTAACCTAACCTAACCCTTCCCTAACCTAACCTAACCTAACCTAACCCTAACCCTAACCTAACCTAACCTAACCTAACCTAACCTAACCTAACCCTAACCTTCTAACCCTAACCCTAACCTAACCTAACCTAACCCTAACCTTCTAACCTAACCTAACCTAACCCTAACCTAACCTAACCTAACCTCTTCTTCCTAACCTAACCCTAACCCTAACCTTCCCTAACCTAACCTTCTTCTAACCTTCCCTAACCTAACCTAACCCTAACCTTCTAACCTAACCTAACCTAACCTAACCTTCTTCCTAACCTAACTTCTTAACCTTCCCTAACCTAACCTAACCCTAACCCTTCTTCTTCTTCTTCTTCCTAACCTAACCTAACCTAACCTAACCTTCCTTCCTTCCTAACCTAACCTAACCTAACCTAACCTAACCTAACCTAACCTAACCTAACCCTTCTAACCTAACCTAACCCTAACCTAACCTAACCCTAACCTAACCCTAACCCTTCCCTAACCTAACCTTCTTCTTCCTTCTAACCCTTCTTCTAACCCTAACCTAACCTAACCTAACCTAACCTAACCTAACCTAACCTAACCTAACCTCTTCTTCTTCTTCCTAACCTAACCTAACCTAACCTAACCTAACCCTAACCTAACCCTAACCTAACTTCCTAACCTAACCCTTCCTTCCTAACCTTCTTCCTTCTAACCTAACCTTCCTAACCTAACCTTCCTTCTTCCTTCCTAACCTTCCCTAACCTAACCTAACCTTCTTCTAACCTTCCTCTTCTCTTCTTCTCTTCTTCTTAACCTAACCTTCTTCTTCTTCCTAACCTAACCTAACCTTCTTCTAACCTAACCTAACCTTCCCTAACCTAACCTAACCTAACCCTAACCTAACCCTAACCTAACCTAACCTTTCTTCCCTAACCTAACCTAACCCTAACCTTCCTAACCTTCCTCTTCTTCTTCTTCTTCCTCTTCTTCTTCTAACCCTTCTTCCTAACCTTCTCTAACCTAACCTTCCTAACCTTCTTCTTCTTCCTTCTTCTTCCTTCTTCTTCTTCTTAACCTTCTTCCTCTTCTTCTTCTTCTTCTTCTTCTTCTTCTTCTTCCTTCTTCTTCCTTCTTCCTAACCTTCCCTTAACCTAACCTAACCTAACCCCTTCTTCTTCTTCCTTCCTTCCCTAACCTAACCTAACCTTCTTCCTAACCTAACCTAACCTAACCTCTTCTTCTAACCTTCTTCTTAACTTCTTCTTCTTCTAACCTCTTCTTCTTCTTCCTCTTCTAACCCTCTTCCTAACCCTAACCTAACCCTAACCTAACCTAACCTAACCTTCTTCTTCTTCTTCTTCCCTAACCTAACCTAACCTAACCTAACCTAACCTAACCTAAACCTTCTTCTTCTTCTTCCTAACCTAACCTAACCTTCTTCTTCTTCTTCTTCTTCTTCTTAACCTCTTCTTCTTCTTCTTCTTCTTCTTCTTCTTCTTCTTCTTCTTCTTCTTCTTCTTCTTCTTCTTCTTCTTCTTCTAACCTAACCTAACCTTCTTCTTCTTCTTAACCTAACCTAACCTAACCTAACCCTAACCTAACCTAACCTAACCTAACCTAAACTTCTTCTTAACCTAACCTAACCTAACCTTCTTCTTCTTCTTCTTCTTCTTCTTCTTCTTCTAACCTAACCTAACCTTCTTCTTCTTCTTCTTCTTCTTCTTCTTCTTCTTCTTCTAAACCTTCTTCCTTCTTCTTCTTCTTCTTCTAACCTAACCTTCTTCTTCTTCTTCTTCTTCTTCTTCTTCTTCTTCTTCTTCTAACCCTAACCTTCTTAACTCTTCCTTCTTCTTCTTCTTCTTCTTCTTCTTCTTCTTCTAACCTTCTTCTTCTTCTTCTTCTTCTTCTTCTTCTTCTTCTTCTTCTTCTCTTCTTCTTCTTCTTCCTTCTTCTTCTTCTTCTTCTTCTTCTTCTTCTTCTTCTTCTTCTTCTTCTTCTTCTTCTTCTTCTTCTTCTTCTTCTTCTAACCTCTTCTTCTTCTTCTTCCTTCCTCTTCTTCTTCTTCTTCTTCTTCTTCTTCTTCTTCTTCTCTTCTTCTTCTTCTTCTTCTTCTTCTAACCCTTCCTAACCTAACCCTAACCTTCCTTCTTCCTTCTTAACCTAACCCTTCTTCTTCTTCTTCTTCTTCTTCTTCTTCTTCTTCTTCTTCTTCTTCTTCTTCTTCTTCTTCTTCTTCTTCTTCTTCTTCTTCTTCTTCCTCTTCTTCTTCTTCTTCTTCTTCTTCTTCCTTCTTCTTCTTCTTCTCTTCTTCTTCCTTCTTCCTAACCTCTTCTTCTTCTTCTTCTTCTTCTTCTTCTTCTTCTTCCTTCCTAACCTAACCTCCTTCCTCTTCTAACCTAACCTTCCTTCTTCTTCTTCTTCTTCTTCTTCTTCTTCTTCTTCTTCTTCTTCTTCTTCTTCTTCTTCTTCTTCTTCTTCTTCTTCTTCTTCTAACCTTCTTCTTCTTCTTCTTCTTCTTCTTCTAACCTAACCTAAACCTTCTAACCTTCTTCTTCTTCTTCTTCTTCTTCTTCTAACTTCTTCTTCTTCTTCTTCTTCTTCTTCTTCTTCTTCTTCTTCTTCTTCTTCTTCTTCTTCTTCTTCTTCTTCTTCTTCTTCTTCTTCTTCTTCTTCTTCTTCTTCTCTTCTTCTTCTTCTTCTTCTTCTTCTTCTTCTTCTTCTTCTTCTTCTTCTTCTTCTTCTTCTTCTTCTTCTTCTTCTTCTTCTTCTAACAACCTAACCTTCTTCTTCTTCTTCTTCTTCTTCTTCTTCTTCTTCTTCTTCTTCTTCTAACCTAACCTAACCTCTAACCTTCTTCCTAACCTAACCTAACCTTCTTCTAACCTCTTCTTCTTCTTCTTCTCTTCTTCTTCTTCTAACTTCTTCTTCTTCTTCTTCTTCTTCTTCTTCTTCTTCTTCTTCTTCTTCTTCTTCTTCTTCTTCTTCTTCTTCTTCTTCTTCTTCTTCTTCTTCTTCTTCTTCTCTTCTAACCTCTTCTTCTTCTTCTTCTTCTTCTTCTTCTTCTTCTTCTAACCCTTCTTCTTCCCTAACCTAACCTAACCTAACCTAACCCTAACCTTCTTCCCTAACCCTTCTTCTTCTTCTTCCTAACCCTTCTTCTTCTTCTTCTTCTTCTTCTTCTTCTTCTTCTTCTTCTTCTTCTTCTTCTTCTTCTTCTTCTAACCTAACCTTCTTCTTCTTCTTCTTCTAACCTTCTTCCCTTCTTCTTCTTCTTAACTTCTTCTTCTTCTTCTTCTTCTCTTCTTCTTCTTCCTCTCTTCTTCTTCCTTCTTCTTCTTCTTCTAACTTCTTCTTCTTCTTCTTCTTCTTCTTCTCTTCTTCTTCTTCTTCTTCTTCTTCTTCTTCTTCTTCTTCTTCTTCTTCTTCTTCTTCTTCCTTCTTCTTCTTCTTCTTCTCTTCTTCTTCTTCCTCTTCTTCTAACCTTCCTCTTCTTCCTAACCCTAACCTAACCTAACCTTCTTCCTAACCTAACCTAACCTAACCTCTTCTTCCTAACCTAACCTTCTTCCTCTTCCTAACCTAACCCTTCTTCTTCCTAACCCTAACCCTAACCTCTTCTTCCTAACCTAACCTAACCTAACCCTAACCTAACCTAACCTCTTCTTCTTCTAACCTAACCCTAACCCTAACCCTAACCCTAACCTAACTTCTTCTAACCCTCTTCCTTCTTCTTCTTCTTCTAACCTAACCTCTTCTTCTTCTTCCTAACCTAACCCTAACCCTAACCTTCTAACCTAACTTCTTCTTCTTCTTCTTCTAACCTAACCTAACCTAACCTAACCTAACCTAACCTAACCTAACCTAACCCTAACCTAACCTAACCTTCTTCTTCTTCTAACTTCTTCCTTCTTCCTAACTTCTTCTTCTTCTTCTTCCTAACCTCTTCCTTCTTCTTCTTCTAACCTAACTTCTTCTTCTTCTTCTTCTTCCTAACCTAACCTAACTTCCTAACCTAACCTAACCTAACCCTTCTTCTTCCTCTTCTAACCTCTTCTTCTTCTAACCTTCCTCTTC
>NW_025746117.1:20000-22500 GCF_021184085.1 Oncorhynchus gorbuscha
TTCTTCTTCTTCTTCTTCTTCTTCTTCTTCTTCTTCTTCTTCTTCTTCTTCTTCTTCTTCTTCTTCTTCTTCTTCTTCTTCTTCTTCTTCTTCTTCTTCTTCTTCTTCTTCTTCTTCTTCTTCTTCTTCTTCTTCTTCTTCTTCTTCTTCTTCTTCTTCCTCTTCTTCTTCTTAACCCTTCTTCTTCTTCTTCTTCTTCTTCTTCTTCTCTTCTTCTTCTTCTCTTCTTCCTCTTCTTCTTCTTCTTCTTCTTCTTCTTCTTCTTCTTCTTCTTCTTCTTCTTCTTCTTCTTCTTCTTCTTCTTCTAACCTAACCTAACCTAACCTTCTTCTTCTTCTTCCTCTTCCTAACCTAACCTAACCCTAACCTAACCTAACCCTAACCTAACCTAACCTAACCTAACCTTCCTCTAACTTCTAACCTAACCTCTTCTAACCTAACCCTAACCTAACCTTCTTCTTCTTCTTCTTCTTCTCTTCTTCTTCTTCTTCTAACCTTCCTAACCTAACCTAACCTAACCCTAACCCCTAACCTAACCCTAACCTAACCTTAAGGTAACCCTAACCTAACCTAACCCTAACCTAACCTAACCCTTCTTCTTCTTCTAACCTAACCTTCTTCTTCCTAACCTAACCTAACCTAACCTAACCTTCTTCCTCTTCTTCCTAACCTAACCCTAACCTTCCTTCCTTCCTAACCTAACCTAACCCTAACCCTTCTAACCTAACCTAACCTTCTTCTAACCTCTTCCCTAACCCTAACCTAACCCTAACCTTCCCTAACCTAACCCTAACCCTAACCCTTCCTAACCTTCCTTCTTCTTCTAACCTAACCTAACTTCTTCTTCTTCCTAACCTAACCCTAACCTAACCTTCCCTAACCCTAACCTAACCTAACCTAACCTTCTAACCTTCTTCTAACCTAACCTAACCTAACCTAACCTTCTAACCCTTCTTCTTCTAACCCTAACCTCTTCTAACCCTCCTTCTTCTTCTTCCTAACCTTCTTCCTAACCTAACCTAACCCTAACCTAACCTAACCCTAACCCTAACCTTCCCTAACCTAACCTAACCTAACCTAACCTAACCCTAACCTAACCTAACCTAACCTAACCTAACCTAACCCTAACCCTTCCTAACCCTAACCTAACCTAACCTAACCTAACCTAACCTAACCCTAACCTAACCTAACCTAACCCTAACCTAACCTAACCCTAACCTTCCTTCTTCTAACCTAACCTTCCTAACCTTCTTCTTCTTCTTCTAACCTAACCTTCTAACCTAACCTTCTTCTTCTTCTTCTTAACCTTCTTCTTCTTCTAAACCTTCTTCTTAACTTAACCTCCTTCTCTTCCTTCTTCTAACCTAACCTAACCTTCTAACCCTAACCCTTCTTCTTCTTCTTCTTCTTCTTCTTCTTCTTCTTCTTCTAACTTCTTCTTAACTTCTTCTTCTTCCCTTCTTCTAACCTTCTTCTTCTTCTTCTTCTAACCTAACCTAACCTAACCTAACCCTTCTAATTCTTCCTAACCTTCTAACTTCTAACCTAACCCTAACCTAACCTAACCCTTCTTCTTCTTCTTCTTCTTCTAACCCTAACCTAACCTAACCCTAACCCTAACCTAACCTAACCCTAACCTAACCTAACTTCCTTCTTCCCTAACCCTAACCCTAACCCTAACCCTAACCTAACCCTAACCCTAACCTTCCCTAACCCTAACCCTAACCCTAACCTTCCTAACCTAACCCTAACCCTAACCCTAACCCTAACCTGGCCTAACCTAACTTCTAACCTAACCCTAACCTAACCTAACCTAACCTAACCTAACCTAACCCTAACCCTAACCTAACCTAACCTAACCCTAACCTAACCTAACCCTTCCTAACCCTAACCCTTCTTCCTAACCCCTTCTTCCTTCTTCTTCTTCTTCCTAACCTTCCCTAACCCTAACCTAACCTAACCTAACCTAACCTTCCTAACCTAACCTTCTTCTAACCTTCCTTCCTAACCTTCTTCTTCTTCTTCTTCTTACTTCTAACCTAACCTTCCCTTCCTAACCTAACCTAACTTCCTTCTAACCTTCTTCTTCCTCTTCCTAACCTAACCTAACCTAACCTAACCCTAACCCTAACCTAACCTAACTTCTTCCCTAACCCTAACCTAACCTAACCTAACCCTAACCCTTCCTAACCTTCTAACCTAACCCTAACCTAACCTAACCCTTCCCCTAACCTAACCTTCCTTCTTCTAACCTAACTTAACCTAACCCTAACCCTAACCTAAACCTAACCCTAACCCTTCCCTAACCTAACCTAACCTAACCTAACCTAACCTAACCCTAACCCTCCTTCTAACCCTAACCCTAACCTAACCCTAACCCTAACCTAACCTAACCCTAACCTAACCTAACTTCCTAACCTAACCCTAACCCTCTTCTTCTTTCTAACCTAACCCTAACCTAACCTAACCTAACCCTAACTTCTAACCTAACCTAACCCTA
>NW_025746117.1:27500-162500 GCF_021184085.1 Oncorhynchus gorbuscha
AGACCAACCACATACACCTCCAATAATAGAACACACCCCACTACAAATTTCCCGACCAACGATACTAACTCCAATTCCGAACCCAGTGCCCCTTCTCTCCTCAGCAGAGGAGTTTCCACCTCTATCAAAACCTCGCCCCCTGCCAAAAAAACAACCATCATACCTACGGACACTATCACTGGGAAAACAACCAACCCTGATTGAAACCTATAACCTCCACATACAGACTCTTTCCAAAACACATCTTCACTCCCCACCCCCAACACCCACTCTGGCTGATTCCTCCCTTTCCAAGCAAAAAGGAGAGGGAAACATAGCAACCCCTACAACCCCCACAACTGGAGAGGAGAAATGGAAAAGTCCAGTGGGCCCCCCTACTCCTAAAGCAGTCACCCCTACTCCTAAAGCAGTCACCCCTACTCCTAAAGCAGTCACCCCTACTCCTAAAGCAGTCACCCCTACTCCTAAAGCAGTCACCCCTATTCCTAAAGCAGTCACCCCTACTCTCCTAAAGCAGTCACCCCCCCTATCATTCCTAGCCCTTAAAGGTTCACAGGTTCACACAGCCAACAGTCAACACAGAAACTTGTACACTTGCAGTCACCCCTACTCCTAAAGCAGTCACCCCTATCATAGTCCAGGTTCACCACACAGCCAACAGTCAAACAGAAACTTGTACACTTACAGCTACACCTATTAAACAAAACACTAACTGCAAAGGAGCACAGAGTAATGTATCAATATTACTCAGGGACATAATTACATCTGCTCCTCTTTCACCCACAGGAGGCGCCAGGCAAGGGGTACAGACAAGGACAGGGCAATTCAAGGGGCACATGACGATGACTAAAGGGCAAGACAATGGGCAACACCCCAAAGCTCCCAAATCCGAACCCCCACAAAAAACAAATATAGCTGTGCCTCTGCCGGTCCAGGGTCCCTGTACAACTGGCGCCTCAAAATACCCACCATCACACCCACCACAGCCCCATCTTCAACCCCAACCCCAACCACAGCCTATACCCACACACCCTTCCCAAAAACCCTTCTATCACAAGGCTAGGCCGAACTACAAGGTAGCAGATTGGAACATTGAGGGACATACACCAACACTCATCATAGGAGACTCAAATCTCAACCGGATCCCACCATTCAATAACCCCAACATCCAGGTAGACAGTTACCCAGGGGCAACATTCTACCACTTCATAAAAGTACTGGAGAAAACCCCATACACACAGACACGGCGACGGTTGTTATCTCGGTGGGCCTGAACAATAAAGACCATGACCCATTCCAAACATCACTAAAACAGTTGTCAGGTATGCACAAGGAGGCAAAGAAAACATTTCCAAACGCAACAATATACATTCCTGTCATCAGCCATTCACCTCTTCTTACTCCACAGCAGAAGAGAAACCTTAAGCTCATTAACGCTTACATCACCACTAACTTCCCAACCCTATTAGAGATCCCACAAGACACATTTCACACAACAACAGATCTCATACACTGGACATCCACCACAGCAGACCTCATCTTTCAACACTGGTGTAGACAGTTAAATTTACATTAACCACAAGCCACAGTCTGGATAGAAATAACTTTTCTTGCAATCTCTCTCCTTCCCCAATAACCAGTGCAGATCCCCCACCAAGGGAGCAGCGGACCGGTCAACAACTAATATCATGAATCTTTCCAAATCTTTCATACCCACAGCAGCACAGGTAAAGCTCCTGGAGAGAGGGTTGACATTCATCCCTCGCCCAAACAAATTTGATTGGGAGGAACTCAAAGGGACACCCACAAATACCATAGAAGACTTAAACTGTTGGACTATTTTGACTACAACACAGAGGACAATCACCTACCATTTACTTTACCATCTACCTGGGAACCTAAAACCTCCCAGATAGATGGCAGAATCAGGAGACTAATTAGAATGGACAAAAACACACTTCACAATCATCAGACTCACACAGATAGGGAGGATAACCTCACACACGTAGAAAGACAGGCAATACAACAACTTAAAAATAACCCACACATCATCATTAAACCAGCAGACAAAGGTTCAAAAATAGTAATACTGGATAAACATCAATACATGTATGAAGCCAACAGACAGTTATCAAACACCAAACATTATAAACAAATAGAAAACAGTATACAACCACAGACACAGACACAGCTAAGGACAATAATAAAAAGACTCTACGACCAACACTACATCACAGCAAAACAACGGGACTTTCTCTACGGTACAGACACCCCACGACCTAGACTATTCTATTTACTGTTAAAAGTACACAAGGAACCGGAGACATGGACA
This sequence comes from Oncorhynchus gorbuscha, assembly GCF_021184085.1. NCBI lineage: Eukaryota > Metazoa > Chordata > Actinopteri > Salmoniformes > Salmonidae > Oncorhynchus > Oncorhynchus gorbuscha. The sequence continues at coordinate 29,833 of NW_025746117.1, forward strand.
ATTCCCTTTGAAGTTCCTCCCGGCAGACCGATTGTCTCAGACTGCAATAGTGAATCTTACAACATTTCACAATATATAGATCATCACATCAACCCTCTCTCCACTAGGCACCCCAGCTTCCTCAGGGACACCTACCACTTCATGGAGAGGATTGGACCCATAGTTGTTCCCTCCCATACACACATATTCACGATAGATATTGATAGCCTATATACCAACATAAATACAGCAACAGGAATACAAGCAATTAGAAACATATTTAAGAGATACCCAGACAACACTAGACCAGATAAAGAAATATTACAACTATTAGAAATCAGCCTGACTAGTAATGACTTCTTGTTTAATGACCAATATTACCTGCAGGTGGAGGGAACAGCTATGGGCAAGAAATTTGCACCTGCTTACGCCAACATATACATGGCTGAATGGGAGAGAGAGGCACTGGCCAAGTGTCCATATCAACCCACTTTCTATTACCGCTTTTTAGATGACATAATAGGAGCCTGGCCCCACGACATCCAGTTATTCACAAATTTTATAAACATTCTCAACGGTCATCATCCATCCATCAAGGTTAAATACACAATTCATCCGCAGGAAGTCAACTTCTTAGACACAACAGTTTTTTTCAGTAACAACAATCAATCACAGAAAACACTACACACTAGAGTTTACTTCAAACCAACAGACACACATGCTTTACTTCATAAACACAGTTACCATCCTAAACATACATTTAAGGGAATAATAAAATCACAAATTATACGGTTCTACAGGATATCATCTTGCAAGCAAGACCTGGACTATGCAATAAATATACTATTCAAGGCACTTAGAAGAAGAGGATATTCAAAACGATTCTTAAGAACCATTAAAAATAACACATTGGCCGCCCTCCCTCCCATTCATCCAACACTCACAGACCACAGCAAATCATCCACCTCTCTTAACCCTAACCTCAATCTTATTCCTAACCTTAACCCCTTCCCAAACCTCACGCCTAACCTTAACCCTCCCCTTAACCCCACGCCTAACCTTAACCTCTTCTCAAACTGCACGCCTAACCTTAACCTTTCCCCCAACCCCACGTCTAATCTTAACCTCCTCCCAAACCTCACGCCTAACCTTAACCCCATACCTAACCTTAACCTCTCCCCAAACCCCACCCTAACCCTAACCCTAACCCTAACCCTAACCTTAACCCCTTCCCCTTAACCCCACGCCTAACCTTAATCCTTCCCGTAACCCCACTCCTAACCTTAACCTCTCCCCAAACCCCACGACTAACCCTAACCTCTCCCCAAACCTCACGCCTAACCTTAACCTTTCCCCCAACCCCAAGGGTAACCTTAACCTTTCCCTTAACCCCACGCCTAACCCTAATGTGTACCATTACCCTAACCAGGGTTCTCATCCTATCTCCCTCCCTCACCCTAACCCTGACTCCCCTATGGAAAGTGATCTGCACCAATCACTAAACCGGAACACTTCCTCTGTCTCTTCTCCTTTGGCATCAATACTCAATCAACAGACAATTATCATCCCCCTAGTAACCACATTTTCACATAGAATTAGACCCCTACATCAATCATTCAAACACAACTTCTCTACAGTTCAGCACACTTACATACCACTTAAACCATACAGAATTATTTCAGCATTTAGAAAGAACAAAAACTTAAAGGACATGCTCACCAAAGCAAGATTCAGTAGCAAGCCACCACAAGACCTCAAACCTCATAACGTCCATTTTCGACAGATAAAGTTTATTACAAATATACATAGCCACACATCAGCACCAGTACAAGAATCTTATTCATTGAACACACATAACACCATTTATATCATTACATGTACACTTTGCAATAAACAATACATTGGAGAAACCAAACACACCATAGAAACCAGACTCAAACAACACCTGTATAACATTAAAAGGGCACACCTACAAACAGAACTCATAACCCACTTCCAGGAGCATCCCATTACTCACCTTACCATATCAGGGTTACAGGCACATATAGGCTGGACCTGTGGGCAGCGAAAGAGGGTAGAACGGGAGTGGATCCAGCACCTACAGACAATAACGCCAAATGGCCTGAACGAGAGGTTTTAGAAAATGGGTTTTAACAGACAGAAAAATGGATGGAGAAGAACATGGTTTTATTCATAATTTATTTTTTATTCTCTATAGATTTATGGTTTGTTTGGTTTTAGTTTGGCACTGCCTCTTTTAGGTTTTTCTGTCCTTTAACAAAACAATAAAACCATTTAAATGCACAATATGGCGTTTATGTTCACATTTAACAACACTATGGTTGAATGGATCTCTCACCACATTGACTTCTGTACTGCCATCCAGAAAAAGAGGCAACTTTGAGTTTACCTCAGTTTTATTTATGGTCTTAGGAGGACATCTACGGGCCTTTTTAAGTACTACACCTATTATATTAGATTATCACACATGGGAGGGATAAACAGGAGATAGGCCTGTGCACCGTAAAACGAACTAGTTGAAACGAAACACATTTATATTCAAAACCTAACCCTAACCCTAACCCTAACCCTAACCCCTAACCCTAACCCTAACCCTAACCCCTAACCCCTAACCCCTAACCCCTAACCCTAACCCTAACCCTAACCCTAAACCTTATTTAATTCTGACTATAACCCTAACCCTAACCCTAACCCTGACCTTAACCTCACCCTTACTGTAGCAATCCCCATCCTAGCTCTAACCTTAACCCCAATCATAGAAGCCTAATCCTAAAACCGAATTTTGACTAGAACCCTGACCCTAACCCTGACCTTAACCTCAACCTTAACCGCAGCAATCCCCACCCTAGTCTTAACCTTAACCCTGATCCTGAATCTAACCTCAGCCCTGACAATAACCTCAGATCCAATCCTGACCCTGAACATAATCCTGATTTTTAACCTCACTTCAAGCTCTAATCCCTAATCCTGAACCTGGACCTAGATTCTGACTTGAATTCAAACCCAAGTTCCCGTATAACAAATTATGTATCCTTAGGAGCAATAGAATTAGAGAACAGGTGCCCGTGTATATGGTCCTCTTGAAGGGCAATTTTTTTCCTAACCCTAACCCTAACCCTAACCCTAACCGTCCAAACTTTTCTAAAATAAATCTATGTTTTATGTGCAACTGGTGATTGAAAATAGGCACCTGGTAACCCAAAATGAAACACATTTTTAATCATTTTAATGCATAATGACACAAATACAAGGGTGAATTTCAAACAAATATGCTTTATTTAATCAGTTAATCATGGATTTATTTGACCCTCAATCAGTGTCCGGGCCCGGCTGGCATTTTGGGGCAAATTATGGTACCGGTAGTAACGTGACTGCGTTTCCAGAGAGTGACACATATGGTCAGCAACAGTTCCCCGGTCTGTAACTGAGCCTTGGTTAAAGTTCAACGTGGCAACACTGCGTCGAATTGTACCGAAGGTCACTTTCCTTCCAATGCCAAACTCTGCAAAGATTTTCCCCACATACTCACACAGATTAGTGTAGGGTTGACCACAGGATGTGAAAAAGAACAGTTCTGTGTCTGAGGTCATTCCACTCAGATGAGGCCTGATTTGATGGAATCGTTGAAGCCAAGTGTATTCCTCCTGACATAGAACAATTCGGCACTCCCCGAAGCTATAGTTAGTTTTGTGGGAAGCTACACACATCTGATAACCCCCACCTTCCGGGGTTACTTCACTGAAATCACTCACACTAAATAGTGTGACTGGGGATCGTCGAGTGCCATTAAATATTGCCAACCGGCTGGACATGAGAGCTGCAAACCTACGCCTGTCAGAGCATGTGGCACGTTCCTCCAGCCTACTTAGAACTGAAGGAATGGCTTGATTGCTTAGCTCAACAAAGCGTTTTAACTCAGCAGCGCTGAGCACCTCGTCCCTGCAGCGTTGGCGGAATTTTGACCTATACGTTGCCTGGCTCTGCCGTGAGTCCCTGTCCATCTTCGCCAAGCAGAGTAACATCTTTCGAATTGCAGCGACCTTAGCTTGCATACCATCTGGCCGGAAATGGATAGGAACTGACACAAAGTAAAAATGTCGTTTTCAATCAGGAGCTTGGAAGTCCTTGATATTGTTGGCTCAGTATCTCTGATGACCCCGTGTTGATTCGGACATGGAGCAGGGGAAAAAATACAAGAATAGGTGCTTTATTACGATCATATATGCTGGAGATGATTGCAAACACATCTCACATGTTTTCCCCAATTTATCTCAAATAGGTTATAAGCCTTTCATTAAATATCTATAAGAAAAAACTATTACGATATTCAATTTGGCCAACTCGAAATAAAAGATTTTGAAGGCATAGCCTACACAGCATATATGCTTTGTAAAGATGTAGCTTTTCTTTACACCGTGTTGGTTATGGGATTTGGAAATTACAATAAACTACACCATCCCCCATGCGGTTGAAGCACTGATTCGGCCTGCTGTCTCTCAGTAGAAATCCGGCTAAATTGCATAGCATTCGTCCATTCCATAGTACCAAACTTAAGTGCATGTACAGACTTCAAATGTCGATCTAGCCGCCCTATATTCTGTTTACAACAAAGTCCACAGTCGCGTCTTGGTCTGGTACTCATAACTTCTCTCTCCTGCCTTCCTCCGTGTCTCTTTGTTTGCTGCACCTAACCCTAATTCCATCACTAACCCTAACCCTAACCCCACCCCAATCCTAACCATAACCCTACCCCTAATCCCACCCCTAACCCCACCACTAACCCTAACCCCACCACTAACCCTAACCCCACCCCAACCCTACCCCTAATCCCACCCCTAACCCCACCACTAACCCTAACCCCACCACTAACCCTAACCCCACCACTAACCCTAACCCTACCCCTAACCCTCCTAGAACAACAGATTTGGACATTGACCCCCCTCGGAATCACAATCTTCTCCTTTTATTCCCCTTCCGAGCAGCAGACAATTCTCATCCCCCTAGTTACTACATTCTCACATAGGATCAGACCGTTACATCATGCATTCAAACGCAATTTTCCCATCACCCTCCAGCCGTATAGAATAATCTCAGCATTTAGGAGGAACAAGAGTCTCAAAGACGTGCTCATCCAAGCTAAATACAGTACCAAGCCCCCACAACCACCTGAACCCTACACGGCCCACTTCAGACCAAGACAATTCATTTCAAACTCATACAGCAAGACCTCCACTCCAGTTTTAGACTCCATTTCACTCTACACTCCAATTGTCATATAGATAATCACTTGCACATTTTGCAAAAAACACTACATTGGGGAAACCCAGTATACAATAGCAAATAGACTTAAACAACATCTATACAATATCAAACGGGCCCATTTACACACAGAACTAGTGACTCATTTCCAGGATCACCCCATCACTTACCTCCATATATCAGGATTACAGTCGTGTTCTGGGTGGACCAGTGGGCGGTGAAAAGCAGTGGAACGTAGGTGGATAAGAGACCTACAATTACACCTAGCGGTCTGAATGAGTGGTTTAACTGGTACGATAGGATCAATGACACCTAGCGGTCTGAATGAGTGGTTTAACTGGTACGATAGGATCAATGACACCTAGCGGTCTGAATGAGCGTTTTAACTGGTAAGATAGGATCAATTGTTAGGTGGATAAGAGACCTACAATTACACCTAGCGGTCTGAATGAGCGTTTTAACTGGTATGATAGGATCAATGACACCTAGCGGTCTGAATGAGTGTTTTAACTGGTACAATAGGATCAATGACACCTAGCGGTCTGAATGAGTGGTTTAACTGGTACGATAGGATCAATGACACCTAGCGGTCTGAATGAGTGTTTTAACTGGTACGATAGGATCAATGACACCTAGCGGTCTGAATGAGTGTTTTAACTGGTACGATAGGATCAATGACACCTAGCGGTCTGAATGAGTGTTTTAACTGGTACGATAGGATCAATGACACCTAGCGGTCTGAATGAGTGTTTTAACTGGTACGATAGGATCAATGACACCTAGAGGTCTGAATGAGTGTTTTAACTGGTACGATAGGATCAATGACACCTAGCGGTCTGAATGAGTGTTTTAACTGGTACGATAGGATCAATGACACCTAGCGGTCTGAATGAGTGTTTTAACTGGTACGATAGGATCAATGACACCTAGCGGTCTGAATGAGTGGTTTAACTGGTACGATAGGATCAATGACACCTAGTGGTCTGAATGAGTGTTTTAACTGGTACGATAGGATCAATGACACCTAGCGGTCTGAATGAGTGTTTTAACTGGTACGATAGGATCAATGACACCTAGCGGTCTGAATGAGTGTTTTAACTGGTACGATAGGATCAATGACACCTAGTGGTCTGAATGAGTGGTTTAACTGGTACGATAGGATCAATTACACCTAGTGGTCTGAATGAGTGTTTTAACTGGTACGATAGGATCAATGACACCTAGTGGTCTGAATGAGTGTTTTAACTGGTACGATAGGATCAATGACACCTAGCGGTCTGAATGAGCGTTTTAACTGGTAAGATAGGATCAATTGTTAGGTGGATAAGAGACCTACAATTACACCTAGCGGTCTGAATGAGCGTTTTAACTGGTATGATAGGATCAATGACACCTAGTGGTCTGAATGAGTGTTTTAACTGGTACGATAGGATCAATGACACCTAGTGGTCTGAATGAGTGTTTTAACTGGTACGATAGGATCAATGACACCTAGTGGTCTGAATGAGTGTTTTAACTGGTACGATAGGATCAATGACATAACACTTGGTTACAGGGTTTCTCAAGGAGTTGGAAGAAGGAGGCACCATAAAACAATAAACACAATAAATAAAGTTTGTGGCTTTTATTATATTTAACAGATGCTTATTTATAATAGGTTTATTCCTTTCGTTTTGATGTTTTTCAATTTGTTTTAACAACTCAGCACTTGATCTTATAGCACTTTTATAGATATATGGGCTTTTAACTGTGTTGGTTTATGTACTAATAAAGCATCTATCCCTTGACCCCTTGTATATTTTAACATCTTAGTCCCTTCATGGTCCTAGATAACCACTCAGACTATCATTTTTAGAAGCAATATGAACCTACTTACGTTTGTTAAGGTTTTTAGGAGTCAGTCTAGTGTATTTTAACAGTAGAATTTATTCAGATTGGAGGGGTTCACAACAATAGGCCTGTACATCACAAGACAAATCAGTCTCTTTTTAACCCTACTCAAATTCAAAACTTAACCCTAACCCCCCAAGCCCTAACCCCCCAAGCCCTAACCTTAACCTCCATAATTCTCCCGGTAGAACTCTGGACCAGGTACTGACTCTTGACCTGGGTGAACAGCCCACGCCTATCCTTATCCCTTTCCCGAATCTGGGTCCGTATCCCTATCCCCCCCATCCCTGTCCCCCACCCCCAGACCTCTCCCAGACCCACTGTTCCTATTCCCCCAACAGACCCATTATCAGCACCTTCTGACACAAACAGACTCCTTCATTCCAGACTCAAAGTTGCTCCCCCCCCCACTTCAGGAATTCAGACCCATATCAGCTTTCCGCAGAAACCCCAACTTAAGGGAGCTCTTCATTTTTGCAAAATGTTCCAATAAACCCACTTGAACATTCTGTAAAAGTATATCTGATGTCAAATAGGGACTATTAACTAGAGAGCCCTTTAGCTAGCTAGGTTTCACATAAAAACAATGAGTCAAATTTCAATCAATTATGGTATCAAAGTCTTTAAAAATGTACTATAATTTACCTTTACCCCGAGACAAATCGCCAGGCGTTCAACTGGGCTGATGGGACTCCCGGTAGTTGGTATCCATCCGGGCGATCCTGGCTCCAACCATCTGGAGCAGGTGATCGAACTGGTTTCGGTCCAGATTAAAGTAACTTCGGAACTCCCCTGCCTGCCTTCGGGACTTTAACCACCTCTGGACCCACACAGACCTGCCTACTCTGCTATCTTAACTATGTATTACTGCATTTGAGGGAAATTATATTATATATATTAATTATATATTAATTAATATGTGGATGTCATCAAGTAAATAATATACTTGGCAAATAAATGAATAAAAAAAATGTAAAGAGTCAAACTTTTTTTATTATTATTATTATTTATTATTTATCCCACATTTTATTACCGGATGTGTGCAACAAAGATTGAACATTCAGCTACTTTCTGTCAAGTCTACGCAGTTTTTCTAAAGAAAATAGACATATACAGTATATCGTCAGCAATTCTCAATCAGATGAGATACACAGCAAACCCATATTGAATTTCATTCATTCATTAATGTGGACACTAATTATTGTTAATATTCCATTTTTCTAGGGCCTCCATTCCCAACCCTGAAGCCCCCTGTCCCCAGCAGGAAAGACCAGGAGAAAGTGTTGTCTTAATGTAAAACTTTGTATTGAAGAATGGTAAGACAACTCAATGTCATATTCAGATTTAGAGTTACTAACATGAACAGAAGCATATACAGGAAATCAATCACATGTATTTATAAAGCCCCTTTTACATCAGCTGATATCTCAAAGTGCTGTACAGAAACACAGCCTAAAACCCCAAACCCCTAAAGCTCTCTGCGCTTTTAACGGATCTCTGAGACTATCACAGTGCAGGTGCATTTATACGGAGACTTGATTACACACAGGTGGATTGTATTTATCATCATTAGTAGTTCTGTTCTTCAAATTGATTTATAAAGCACTTCATACATCAGCTGATATCTCAAAGTGCTGTACAGAAACCCAGCCTAAAACCCCAAACAGCAAGCAATGCAGATGTAAAAGCACGGTGGCTAGGAAAAACTCCCTAGAAAGGCTAAAACCTAGGAAGAAACCTAGAGAGGAACCAGGCTATGTGGGGTGGCCAGTCCTCTTCTGGCTGTGCCGGGTGGAGATTATAAACCTAGAGAGGAACCAGGCTATGAGGGGTGGCCAGTCCTCTTCTGGCTGTGCCGGGTGGAGATTATAAACCTAGAGAGGAACCAGGCTATGAGGGATGGCCAGTCCTCTTCTGGCTGTGCTGGTAGAAATGATAAAATATCACAGCCATTCAGACAGTTTATTCTTCAAGACGTTTAAACATTCATAGATGATCAGCAGTGTCAAATAATAGAGGTTTATAGAGGGTGCAATAGTTCAGCACCTCAGGAGTAGATGCCACTTGCTCTTCATAGCTGAGCGTTTAGATGTTGAGACAGTAGGTCCGGTAGAGAGACTGGATCAAACAGCGGGTCTGGTAAAAGGTAGTACCTTCGGTGAGCCTTGAGCAGGTCGGGTTCCATAGCTGCAGACAGAAACAGCAGAGACTGGATTAGCAGCACGACAAGGTGGACTGGAGACGGGGACAGCCAGTTCACTTACCTGATGTGGAATAGAGTTCCATGTAGTCATGGCTCTATGTAGTACTGTGGAATAGAGTTCCATGTAGTCATGTCTCTATGTAGTACTGTGGAATAGAGTTCCATGTAGTCATGTCTCTATGTAGTACTGTGGAATAGAGGTCCATGTAGTCATGGCTCTATGTAGTACTGTGGAATAGAGTTCCATGTAGTCATGGCTCTATGTAGTACTGTGGAATAGAGTTCCATGTAGTCATGGCTCTTTGTAGTACTGTGGAATAGAGGTCCATGTAGTCATGGCTCTATGTAGTACTGTGGAATAGAGTTCCATGTAGGCATGGCTCTATGTAGTACTGTGGAATAGAGTTCCATGTAGTCATGGCTCTATGTAGTACTGTGAGCCTCACATAGTCTGTTCTGTTTAGGTTAGTGTGTACTCACGGCTTTGTCATTAAAATTATATTGTGCCAATTTTTCAGATCTGCCAACCTGCCAAGCTGTTCCAGAATTGCCTGGAGTGGGTGACAGGTAACTGTGTTTCCACCAAGCTGTTCCAGACCTGGAGTGGGTGACAGGTAACTGTGTTTCCACCAAGCTGTTCCAGACCTGGAGTGGGTGACAGGTAACTGTGTTTCCACCAAGCTGTTCCAGACCTGGAGTGGGTGACAGGTAACTGTGTTTCCACCAAGCTGTTCCAGACCCAAACCATAAGACTCCTGCATTGTACCCCCCCCCAACCCCTCCTTTACGCTGCTGCTACTCTGTTTATATATGCATAGTCACTAACTATACATTCATGTACATACTACCTCAATTGGTCTGAATAACTGGTGTCTGTATGTAGCCTTGCTACTTTTATAGCCTCTCTACTGTATATAGCCTCTACTTTTATAGCCTCGCTATTGTTTTTCACTGTCGTTTTACTTACCTATTGTTCACCTAACATATTTTTTGCACTATTGGTTAGAGCCTGTAAGTAAGCATTTCACTGTTGTATTCGGCGCACATGACAAACTTTGATTTAATTTAGGTCGGGAACGGCCCAACAACAAGGCATAGCCTAGTCGGGAACGGCCCAACAACAAGGCATAGCCTCGTCGGGAACGGCCCAACAACAAGGCATAGCCTAGTCGGGAACGGCCCAAAAACAAGGCATAGCCTAGTCGGGAACGGCCCAACAACAAGGCATAGCCTCGTCGGGAACGGCCCAACAACAAGGCATAGCCTAGTCGGGAACGGCCCAACAACAAGGCATAGCCTAGTCAGGAACGGACCAATAACAAGGCATAGTCGGGAACGGAGGAAATCAACCAGTGAAGAGCATGCAGTGTATTGTATTGTACAAGCCTTTTATTTCAACTACAATCGACAGATTAGAAAGCAAATGTCTCCTGCTGAAAAGAGAATACTCTATGCTGTAGGCTGCCAAAATATTTGATCAACTTCCAAGTATTGTTCTACAGTGAAGGGTAACAGGGAAAAGCTATTGGCACGAATGCTTAGGCCATCACCTGCCCGTGACCTGAGTCAGTGAAACTGGAAACTATTTTCTTTGACTAATTTCCTCATATTGTACCCACAACACACCTGGGCTTAAACTATTGATGGATTCAATACAAGGTCATTTTTATTGATCTCAGATTCTCAGTGTCAAAGTAGCCTGTAATTTCGATCATTTGTTCAGTATATAAAAAGTCTCCAGTCATGTAAAATTCCATAGAATTGTATGAAATTAATTGATAAAAGACTACATTTTTTCCCGGGACCAGGCTACTAATTTTACCCCCATGTGTGCATCTTTTGGCTCCCAAGTGGAGCAGCGGTCTAACAGGCTGACTACACCGCTTGCGTTGCAAAATAAATGTAGAAATCTGTTATTCAATTACTGCACCCAATCAGTTCTATTTCTGACGCCGATCACGCTGCCAGTCCTGCCTCTCCCATCTCCTCATTGGTTTATAGAAGCAGGTACCCACGTGCCATCTCATTGGTTATACCCACGTGGGTGACTGAAAGACGAACGAGGTCAGTGGCAGTAATGCACCTAATTTATGAAACACAACAAGTCAAGAAGAAAAAGCCTAGAAGGAAGAGAGATGACTAGAAACAATTTGGTTAACCGTTTTATGTGTGGATTAATTGTCGTAGGACCTTGTGCATTTCATGTAAAATAACTCATCAATAAATCTTTTTGTATCCAAATCCGGCTTTAAACTTCTTCACAACAGTATCTCGGACCTGCCTGGTGTGTTCTTCATGATGCTCTCTGTGCTTTTAACTGACCTCTGAGACTATCACAGTGCAGGTGCATTTATACGGAGACTTGATTACACACAGGTGGATTGTCTTTATCATCAATAGTCATTTAGGTCAACATTGGATCATTCAGAGATCCTCACTGAACTTCTGGAGAGAGTTTGCTGCACTGAAAGTAAAGGGGCTGAATAATTTTGCAAGCCCAATTTTTCAGTTTTTGATTTGTTAAAAAAGTTTGAAGTTTCCAATAAATGTCGTTCCACTTCATGATTGCGTCCCACTTGTTGATTCTTCACAAAAAAATAGTTTTATATCTTTGTTTGAAGCCTGAAATGTGGCAAAAGGTCGCAAAGTTCAAGGGGGCCGAATACTTTCGCAAGGCACTGTAGGACAAATTAGCGAGCAAGTGCAAGCTAACTAGCTAAAGTGCCATAAATGTTTAATGCTTTTCGACCTGTCCCCAAATGAATATCATTGGTCGAGTTTGCATCTCAGTGGTCTAAGGCACTGCATTTCAGCGGTCTAAGGCACTGCATCTCAGCGGTCTAAGGCACTGCATCTCAGCGGTCTAAGGCACTGCATCTCAGTGGTCTAAGGCACTGCATCTCAGCGGTCTAAGGCACTGCATCTCAGCGGTCTAAGGCACTGCATCTCAGTGGTCTAAGACACTGCATCTCAGTGGTCTAAGGCACTGCATCTCAGCGCACTGCATCTCAGTGGTCTAAGGTACTGCATCTCAGTGGTCTAAGGCACTGCATCTCAGCGGTCTAAGACACTGCATCTCAGTGGTCTAAGGCACTGCATCTCAGTGGTCTAAGGCACTGCATCTCAGCGGTCTAAGGCACTGCATCTCAGTGGTCTAAGGCACTGCATCTCAGCGGTCTAAGGCACTGCATCTCAGCGGTCTAAGACACTGCATCTCAGTGGTCTAAGGCACTGCATCTCAGCGGTCTAAGGCACTGCATCTCAGCGGTCTAAGGCACTGCATCTCAGCGGTCTAAGGCACTGCATCTCAGTGGTCTAAGGCACTGCATCTCAGCGCACTGCATCTCAGTGGTCTAAGGTACTGCATCTCAGCGCACTGCATCTCAGTGGTCTAAGGTACTGCATCTCAGTGGTCTAAGGCACTGCATCTCAGTGGTCTAAGGCACTGCATCTCAGCGGTCTAAGACACTGCATCTCAGTGGTCTAAGGCACTGCATCTCAGTGGTCTAAGGCACTGCATCTCAGTGGTCTAAGGCACTGCATCTCAGCGGTCTAAGATACTGCATCTCAGCGGTCTAAGGCACTGCATCTCAGCGGTCTAAGATACTGCATCTCAGTGGTCTAAGGCACTGCATCTCAGCGTACTGCATCTCAGTGGTCTAAGGTACTGCATCTCAGTGGTCTAAGGCACTGCATCTCAGCGGTCTAAGGCACTGCATCTCAGCGGTCTAAGACACTGCATCTCAGTGGTCTAAGGCACTGCATCTCAGTGGTCTAAGGCACTGCATCTCAGTGGTCTAAGGCACTGCATCTCAGCGGTCTAAGGCACTGCATCTCAGTGGTCTAAGGCACTGCATCTCAGCGGTCTAAGATACTGCATCTCAGTGGTCTAAGGCACTGCATCTCAGTGGTCTAAGGCACTGCATCTCAGCGCACTGCATCTCAGTGGTCTAAGGTACTGCATCTCAGTGGTCTAAGGCACTGCATCTCAGCGGTCTAAGGCACTGCATCTCAGTGGTCTAAGGCACTGCATCTCAGTGGTCTAAGGCACTGCATCTCAGTTGGCCCGGCATCGTGCGGGTTCGGCCGGTGTAGGCCGTCATTATAAAAAAAAAAATTATATTCTGAATTGCCAAGTTAAATAAAGGTTAAATAAAAAAACTTCTGTATGTGCCTCTACACTACGCTTTATTATTTAAAAAATATCCCGTTATCTCAGAGGTCACCTCCCTCTCACATTTTGTTCCACCCCTCAAATTATACAAATGTAACGGCCTGAGAGCACTGGTCAACACTGGACAGGTTACAACCACATGGAACCACATGGTCAACACTGGACAGGTTACAACCACATGGTCAACACTGGACAGGTTACAACCACATGGAACCACATGGTCAACACTGGACAGGTTACAACCACATGGTCAACACTGGACAGGTTACAACCACATGGTCAACACTGGACAGGTTACAACCACATGGTCAACACTGGACAGGTTACAACCACATGGTCAACACTGGACAGGTTACAACCACATGGTCAACACTGGACAGGTTACAACCACATGGTCAACACTGGACAGGTTACAACCACATGGTCAACACTGGACAGGTTACAACCACATGGTCAACACTGGACAGGTTACAACCACATGGAACCACATGGTCAACACTGGACAGGTTACAACCACATGGTCAACACTGGACAGGTTACAACCACATGGTCAACACTGGACAGGTTACAACCACATGGTCAACACTGGACAGGTTACAACCACATGGTCAACACTGGACAGGTTACAACCACATGGTCAACACTGGACAGGTTACAACCACATGGTCAACACTGGACAGGTTACAACCACATGGTCAACACTGGACAGGTTACAACCACATGGTCAACACTGGACAGGTTACAACCACATGGTCAACACTGGACAGGTTACAACCACGTGGAACCATATGGTCAACACTGGACAGGAAACAACCACATGGTCAACACTGGACAGGAAACAACCACATGGTCAACACTGGACAGGAAACAACCACATGGAACCACGTGGTCAACACTGGACTGGAAACAACCACATGGAACCATATGGTCAACACTGGACAGGAAACAACCATATGGAACCACATGGTCAACACTGGACAGGAAACAACCACATGGTCAACACTGGACAGGAAACAACCACATGGAACCATATGGTCAACACTGGACAGGAAACAACCACATGGTCAACACTGGACAGGAAACAACCACATGGAACCATATGGTCAACACTGGACAGGAAACAACCATATGGTCAACACTGGACAGGAAACAACCACATGGAACCATATGGTCAACATTACATGAGCATTCCACAGGTCACATTTAGGATTTTAAAAAACAGATTAAGATTAGGGTTAATGTAATAATGACGTGGTCAGACAGGATACCAAAGAGACTTTTATTTCTGTATTGTCATGGAAGAACACAAAGTTGGTCCCACACTGGCCTGTTGTAACTCAGGGACAAGTTGCAAAAACACACTACTCCATCTCCGCAGTGAAAAATCTCTGAGTGAGAGAGGCAGAGATGGGAGTGGAGGGAGAAAACGTTCTCTCCCTCCACTCCCGTCTCTCCCTCCCTCCACTCCAGTCTCTCCCTCCACTCTAGTCTCTCTCCACTCTAGTCTCTCTCCACTCTAGTCTCTCTCCACTCTAGTCTCTCTCCACTCTAGTCTCTCTCCAGTCTCTAGTCTAGTTCTCTCCACTCTAGTCTCTCTCCACTCTAGTCTCTCTCCACTCTAGTCTCTCTCCACTCTAGTCTCTCTCCACTCTAGTCTCTCTCCACTCTAGTCTCTCTCCACTCTAGTCTCTCTCCACTCTAGTCTCTCTCCACTCTAGTCTCTCTCCACTCTAGTCTCCCTCCACTCTAGTCTCTCTCCACTCTAGTCTCTCTCCACTCTAGTCTCTCTCCACTCTAGTCTCTCTCCACTCTAGTCTCTCTCCACTCTAGTCTCTCTCCACTCTAGTCTCTCTCCACTCTAGTCTCTCTCCACTCTAGTCTCTCTCCACTCTAGTCTCTCTCCACTCTAGTCTCTCTCCACTCTAGTCTCTCTCCACTCTAGTCTCTCTCCACTCTAGTCTCTCTCCACTCTAGTCTCTCTCCACTCTTCCTTCTCCACTCTTCCTTCTCCATCCTCCATCTCTTCACAGGGTGATCTTTGTGTTGCGGAAGCTGGAATTATCCCTAAGAAGAAAACACAGATCAATAAACAGAATTCTCCTTAGAGACAACACAAAACACTGAGTGGTCGTTGTGTGTCCACGATGGTGTTAGGTGGGAGTGTGTGTGTGAATCGTACTTGAGGCTGTCGTTGTGTGTCTTGTACTCCATGATGGTGTTGGGAGGGAGGTTCAGGACGCGTCGAAGAGTGTCTCGGATTCTAGATGTCGTCACCTGATCGCTGGCCGTCTTATTCCATATAGACAAGATGTCTTCCTGTAAACAACAAGAACATTACACACTAACCCTGATCGCTGGCTGTCATATAGACAGGATGTCTTCCTAGAGAAACACACATTACACACTAACCCTGATCGCTGGCTGGCATATAGACAGGATGTCTTCCTAGAGAAACGCACATTACACTGACCACTCGAAATTCGCGTTCACAAGTCAAACGCTCGTTGTCGAGTCATCGAGGACTCCCCTGCTCCCCCTCTTCGAGAGGGAATCCTTTGCCAACTTTGTGCCCTTAGTAGTAGGGATGTGACATTTAAAATGTTTAAACAAATTTTGGATCATTAACGTTTAGAAAAAAATCCCAAACCGAAAACCTTTTTATTACAGTTATCCCAAAACTACCACTCAAAGGCCACTAAAATACAATTACATTTAACAAATACTGTAAGTAGGAGATCGGAATCTTTCAAATGATTTGGATATAAAGCGCTCCGCAACTCATCGTTAACAGCTGGAAAAAAATGATAGAGTGAGACGGGGAAGTGACATCATCAGTCCTGTATGAACTGACTGTGAAATGGAGGCAGTACAGATGCTGAAAGGGAGGCGCCGTGAGACCAAACCTGTTTCTGGCAGCCGTGAGATAAGGGACGGAGGGAGTAAAGCATATCTAGAACCAGACGACTAGATACCAATGGTATAGAATCCCAGCTTCAATACCCATAAGGCATATCTAGAACCAGACTACTAGATACCAATGGTATAGAATGTCAGCTTCAATACCCATAAGGCATATCTAAGTTGGTGGTTGAAGATATCCCTCTAGTGGTGTGGGGGCTGTGCTTTGGCAAAGTGGGTGGGGTTATATCCTTCCTGTTTGGCCTTGTCCGGGGGTATCATCGGATGGGGCCACAGTGTCTCCTGAACCCTCCCGTCTCAGCCTCCAGTGTTTATACTGCAGTAGTTTATGTGTCGGGGGGCTAGGGTCAGTTTGTTATATCTAATTCTCCCTTTCTCTCTCGGAGGAGGACCTGAGCCCTAGGACCATGCCTCAGGACTACATGGCATGACTCCTTGCTGTCCCCAGTCCACCTGGCCGTGCTGCTGCTCCAGTTTCAACTGTTCTGCCTGCAGCTATGGAACCCTGACCTGTTCACCGGGCGTGCTACCTGTCCCAGACCTATTATTTGACCATGCTGGTCATTTATGAACATCTCGGCCATGTTCTGTTATAATCTCCACCCGGCACAGCCAGAAGAGGACTGGCCACCCCACATAGCCTGGTTCCTCTCTAGGTTTCTTCCTAGGTTTTAGCCTTTCTAGGGAGTTTTTCCTAGCCACCGTGCTTCTACACCTGCATTGCTTGCTGTTTGGGGTTTTAGGCTGAGTTTCTGTACAGCACTTTGAGATATCAGCTGATGTAAGAAGGGCTATATTAATACATTTGATTTGATGGTGTCCACATCACCAACGAACTTGAAACTCTCGACCAGCTCCACTACAGCTCCATCGATGTTAGGGTTAAGGTTTAAAACCATATTTTAAGAAGAGAAAATGTAAAAATAGTTGGGTTTTATGATTTTGTGGCTGTGGTAACTAGTGACAACCAATAGCCAGGAATGTGTTAGATTGAGCTGTATTGCACCAAGCGGTCATGCGCCAAACCACACGTGTGTGTGTACGTACCTGGAAGCGAATAGAGACCACCACCCCACAGATCTCTCTCTCTCTGTGTGTGTGTGTGTGTGTGTGTGTGTGTGTGTGTGTGTGTGTGTGTGTGTGTGTGTGTGTGTGTGTGTGTACCTGGAAGCGAATAGAGACCACCACCCCACAGATCTCCTCTCTCTCTGTGTGTGTGTGTGTGTACCTGGAAGCGAATAGAGACCACCACCCCACAGATCTCCTCTCTCTCTGTGTGTGTGTGTGTGTGTGTGTGTGTGTGTGTGTGTGTGTGTGTGTGTGTGTGTGTGTGTGTGTGTACCTGGAAGCGAATAGAGACCACCCCCACAGATCTCCTCTGTGTGTGTGTGTGTGTGTGTGTGTGTGTGTGTGTGTGTGTGTGTGTGTGTGTACCTGGAAGCGAATAGAGACCACCACCCCACAGATCTCCTCTCTGTGTGTGTGTGTGTGTGTGTGTGTGTGTGTGTGTGTGTGTGTGTGTGTGTGTGTGTGTGTGTGTGTGTGTGTGTGTGTGTGTGTGTGTGTGTGTGTGTGTGTGTGTGTGTGTGTGTGTGTGTGTACGTACCTGGAAGCGAATAGAGACCACCACCCCACAGATCTCCTCTCTCTGTGTGTGTGTGTGTACCTGGAAGCGAATAGAGACCACCACCCCACAGATCTCCTCTCTCTGTGTGTGTGTGTGTGTGTGTGTACCTGGAAGCGAATAGAGACCACCACCCCACAGATCTCCTCTCTGTGTGTGTGTGTGTGTGTGTGTACCTGGAAGCGAATAGAGACCACCACCCCACAGATCTCCTCTCTCTGTGTGTGTGTGTGTACCTGGAAGCGAATAGAGACCACCACCCCACAGATCTCTCTCTGTGTGTGTGTGTGTACCTGGAAGCGAATAGAGACCACCACCCCACAGATCTCCTCTCTCTGTGTGTGTGTGTACCTGGAAGCGAATAGAGACCACCACCCCACAGATCTCCTCTCTCTGTGTGTGTGTGTGTGTACCTGGAAGCGAATAGAGACCACCACCCCACAGATCTCCTCTCCCACCATGAATTGTTCTCCCAACATGGCCAGAATAATGTTCTCCCAGAACCTGCTGGCCAGACCTGTCAACAACAACAACAACAAGTGGTGTCAGATTTCACCTCCTGTTTCACACAGTAGACATTCTCAGGTGCTTCTGAAAATCAGGGCTACTGCTCATTTCAAGCCATTTTAATCTAGTGTCCACAGATCGATTTCTAAGCAAAATGGCGGTCGGAACCAGTGCCAGAACGTCCCTTAAGCCGACGTAGCTAGATAGTTGGCTAAGCTTGCTACTGTAGCTATCCAGGACCTCTTCCAGTATGTGTTGTGATGTAGCTAGTTCATTAGCTAGGCTAGCTACTGTAGCTATCCAGTACCTCCTCCAGTATGTGTTGTGATCTAGCTAGTTCGTTAGCTAGGCTAGCTACTGTAGCTATCCAGTACCTCCTCCAGTAGGTGTTGTGATGTAGCTAGTTCGTTAGCTAGGCTAGCTACTGTAGCTATCCAGTACATCCTCCAGTAGGTGTTGTGATGTAGCTAGTTTCGTTAGCTAGGCTAGCTACTGTAGCTATCCAGTACCTCTTCCAGTATGTGTTGTGATGTAGCTAGTTCATTAGCTAGGCTAGCTACTGTAGCTATTCAGTACATCCTCCAGTAGGTGTTGTGATGTAGTTAGTTCATTAGCTAGGCTAGCTCCTGTAGCTATCCAGTACATCCTCCAGTATGTGTTGTGATGTAGCTAGTTCATTAGCTAGGCTAGCTCCTGTAGCTATCCAGGACCTCCTCCAGTATGTGTTGTTGTGATGTAGCTAGTTCATTAGCTAGGCTAGCTCCTGTAGCTATCCAGTACCTCCTCCAGTATGTGTTGTTATGATGTAGCTAGTTCATTAGCTAGGCTAGCTCCTGTAGCTATCCAGTACCTCCTCCAGTATGTGTTGTTGTGATGTAGCTAGTTCATTAGCTAGGCTAGCTCCTGTAGCTATCCAGGACCTCCTCCAGTATGTGTTGTTGTGATGTAGCTAGTTCATTAGCTAGGCTAGCTCCTGTAGCTATCCAGTACCTCCTCCAGTATGTGTTGTTGTGATGTAGCTAGTTCATTAGCTAGGCTAGCTCCTGTAGCTATCCAGGACCTCCTCCAGTATGTGTTGTTGTGATGTAGCTAGTTCATTAGCTAGGCTAGCTCCTGTAGCTATCCAGGACCTCCTCCAGTATGTGTTGTTGTGATGTAGCTAGTTCATTAGCTAGGCTAGCTCCTGTAGCTATCCAGTACCTCCTCCAGTATGTGTTGTTGTGATGTAGCTAGTTCATTAGCTAGGCTAGCTCCTGTAGCTATCCAGTACCTCCTCCAGTATGTGTTGTTGTGATGTAGCTAGTTCATTAGCTAGGCTAGCTCCTGTAGCTATCCAGGACCTCCTCCAGTATGTGTTGTTGTGATGTAGCTAGTTCATTAGCTAGGCTAGCTCTGTAGCTATCCAGTACCTCCTCCAGTATGTGTTGTTGTGATGTAGCTAGTTCATTAGCTAGGCTAGCTCCTGTAGCTATCCAGGACCTCCTCCAGTATGTGTTGTTGTGATGTAGCTAGTTCATTAGCTAGGCTAGCTCCTGTAGCTATCCAGTACCTCCTCCAGTATGTGTTGTTGTGATGTAGCTAGTTCATTAGCTAGGCTAGCTCCTGTAGCTATCCAGTACCTCCTCCAGTATGTGTTGTTGTGATGTAGCTAGTTCATTAGCTAGGCTAGCTCCTGTAGCTATCCAGGACCTCCTCCAGTATGTGTTGTTGTGATGTAGCTAGTTCATTAGCTAGGCTAGCTCCTGTAGCTCCAGTACCTCCTCCAGTATGTGTTGTTGTGATGTAGCTAGTTCCAGGCTAGCTCCCTCCAGGACCTCCTCCAGTATGTGTTGTTGTGATGTAGCTAGTTCATTAGCTAGGCTAGCTCCTGTAGCTATCCAGTACCTCCTCCAGTATGTGTTGTTGTGATGTAGCTAGTTCATTAGCTAGGCTAGCTCCTGTAGCTATCCAGGACCTCCTCCAGTATGTGTTGTTGTGATGTAGCTAGTTCATTAGCTAGGCTAGCTCCTGTAGCTATCCAGTACCTCCTCCAGTATGTGTTGTTGTGATGTAGCTAGTTCATTAGCTAGGCTAGCTCCTGTAGCTCCAGGACCTCCTCCAGTATGTGTTGTTGTGATGTAGCTAGTTCATTAGCTAGCTAGCTCCTGTAGCTATCCAGTACCTCCTCCAGTATGTGTTGTTGTGATGTAGCTAGTTCATTAGCTAGGCTAGCTCCTGTAGCTATCCAGGACCTCCTCCAGTATGTGTTGTTGTGATGTAGCTAGTTCATTAGCTAGGCTAGCTCCTGTAGCTATCCAGTACCTCCTCCAGTATGTGTTGTTGTTGTTGTGATGTGTAGCTATCCAGCAGTAGTTCATTAGCTAGGCTAGCTCCTGTAGCTATCCAGTACCTCCTCCAGTATGTGTTGTTGTGATGTAGCTAGTTCATTAGCTAGGCTAGCTCCTGTAGCTATCCAGTACCTCCTCCAGTATGTGTTGTTGTGATGTAGCTAGTTCATTAGCTAGGCTAGCTCCTGTAGCTATCCAGTACCTCCTCCAGTATGTGTTGTTGTGATGTAGCTAGTTCATTAGCTAGGCTAGCTCCTGTAGCTATCCAGTACCTCCTCCAGTATGTGTTGTTGTGATGTAGCTAGTTCATTAGCTAGGCTAGCTCCTGTAGCTATCCAGTACCTCCTCCAGTATGTGTTGTTGTGATGTAGCTAGTTCATTAGCTAGGAGCTCCTGTAGCTCCAGACCTCCTCAGTATGTGTTGTTGTGATGTAGCTAGTTCATTAGCTAGGCTAGCTCCTGTAGCTATCCAGTACCTCCTCCAGTATGTGTTGTTGTGATGTAGCTAGTTCATTAGCTAGGCTAGCTCCTGTAGCTATCCAGTACCTCCTCCAGTATGTGTTGTTGTGATGTAGCTAGTTCATTAGCTAGGCTAGCTCCTGTAGCTATCCAGGACCTCCTCCAGTATGTGTTGTTGTGATGTAGCTAGTTCATTTAGGCTAGGCTCCAGGACCTCCAGTATGTGTTGTTGTGATGTAGCTAGTTCTAGGCTAGCTCCAGTACCTCCTCCAGTATGTGTTGTTGTGATGTAGCTAGTTCATTAGCTAGGCTAGCTCCTGTAGCTATCCAGGACCTCCTCCAGTATGTGTTGTTGTGATGTAGCTAGTTCATTAGCTAGCTCCTGGCTATCCAGGACCTCCTCCAGTATGTGTTGTTGTGATGTAGCTAGTTCATTAGCTAGGCTAGCTCCTGTAGCTATCCAGTACCTCCTCCAGTATGTGTTGTTGTGATGTAGCTAGTTCATTAGCTAGGCTAGCTCCTGTAGCTATCCAGGACCTCCTCCAGTATGTGTTGTTGTGATGTAGCTAGTTCATTAGCTAGGCTAGCTCCTGTAGCTATCCAGTACCTCCTCCAGTATGTGTTGTTGTGATGTAGCTAGTTCATTAGCTAGGCTAGCTCCTGTAGCTATCCAGTACCTCCTCCAGTATGTGTTGTTGTGATGTAGCTAGTTCATTAGCTAGGCTAGCTCCTGTAGCTATCCAGTACCTCCTCCAGTATGTGTTGTTGTGATGTAGCTAGTTCATTAGCTAGGCTAGCTCCTGTAGCTATCCAGTTCCTCCAGTATGTGTTGTCTACACTTAAAGGGAGATTTAGAGAATGGTAAAAGACAACATGAGAAGCAAAGCGAACAGGTTGTGTCTTATAATAACAACAGACCTTTCCGCAGCCTGATGATCCACTTCCCTCCGTTCTTATTAGCTTCATCCTGGAGGGTTACACACACACACACACACACACACACACACACACACACACACACACACACACACACACACACACACACACACACACACACACACACACACACACACACACACACACACACACACACACACACACACACACACACACACACACACACACACACACACCAAAAAGGTATGGTTATACTGGATGGGATGCTATCATACTGATGAACTCACCATCTTAGAGACACACACCTCCCAGTTTGCTGCTTCAGTGTCTTTAGATATTTGTGTCAGATGTTACTATGGAATACTGAAGTATAATTACAAGCATTTCATAAGTGTCAAAGGCTTTTATTGACAATTACATGAAGTTGATGCAAAGAGTCAATATTTGCAGTGTTGACCCTTCTTTTTCAAGACCTCTGCAATCTGCCCTGGCATGCTGTCAATTAACTTCTGGGCCACATCCTGACTGATGGCAGCCCAGTCTTGCATAATCAATGCTTGGAGTTTGTCAGAATTTGTGGCTTTTTGTTTGTCCACCCACCTCTTGAGGATTGACCACAAGTTCTCAATGGGATTAAGGTCTGGGGAGTTTCCTGGCCATGGACCCAAAATAACGATGTTTTGTTCCCCGAGCCACTTAGTCATCACTTTTGCCTTATGACAAGGTGCTCCATCATGCTGGAAAAGGCATTGTTCATCACCAAAATCATGGCTGTGTGTGGTCTTAGGCAAATTGTGAGTGAGCCCACTCCCTTGGCTGAGAAGCAACCCCACACAGGGTCTCAGGATGCTTTACTGTTGGCATGACACAGGACTGATGGTAGCTCTCACCTTGTCTTCTCCGGACAAGCTTTTTTCAGGATGCCCCAAACAATCGGAAAGGGATTCATCAGAGAAAATGACTTTACCCCAGTCCTCAGCAGTCCAATCCCTGTACCTTTAGCAGAATATCAGTCTGTCCCTGATGTTTTTCCTGGAGAGAAGTGGCTTCTTTGCTGCCCTTCTTGACACCAGGCCATCCTCCAAAAAACTTCGCCCCAAGTATACTTCCAAAGTTGTGGAAAAATGGCTTAAGGACAACAAAGTCAAGGTATTGGAGTGGCCATCACAAAGCCCTGACCTCAATCCCATAGAAAATGTGTGGGCAGAACTGAAAAAGTGTGTGCGAACAAGAAGGCCTACAAACCTGACTCCGTTACACCACCTTTGTCAGGAGGAAGGGGCCAAAATTCAACCAATTTCTTGTGGGAAGCTTGTGGAAGGCTACCCGAAACATTTGATCCAAGTTAAACAATTTAAAGGCAATGCTACCAAATACTAATTGAGTGTATGTAAACTTCTGACCCACTGGGAATGTGATGAAAGAAATAAAAGCTGAAATAAATCATTCTCTCTACTATTATTCTGACATTTCACATTCTTCGAATAAAGTGGTGATACTAACTGACCTAAAACAGGGAATTTGTACTTGGATTAAATGTCAGGAATTGTGGCTACGGTGTATGTAAACTTCTGACTTCAACTATATATAATAATAACATAATAATATAATGTGTATATATCTACATGTTACCTCCCACATTATTTGTATTTTCTATTTACCTTTATTTAACCAGGCAAGTCAGTTAAGAACAAATTCTTATTTTCAATGGGAACAGTGGGTTAACTGCCTGTTTCAGGGGCAGAACAACCTTTCGGTTACTAGTCCAATGCTCTAACCACTAGGCTACCCTGCCGCCCCTGGGTAACCACTAGGCTACCCATATATAATAATAATATAATGTGTATATAGACATGGTACCTCCCACATGGGTTTGATTCCCTCTTTAAACAGGTGGAAGTCAGAGTGGCCAGTCAGATCTCCCGGTCGCACCAGGTGACTGTAGAACTTCCAGAACTGCTCCACCTGGCAACCAATCACAGCACAAGATAACATCAACCAATCAGCTGGTCACATCCTAACCCTATCAACCACATGTTAAACACAGTGTGTATATGATGAGTGTTAGTGGTGTGTGTTAGTGGTGTGTGTGTATATGATGAGTGTTAGTGGTGTGTGTTAGTGTGTGTGTGTGTGTATATGATGAGTGTGAGTGTTAGTGGTGTGTGTGTATATGATGAGTGTTAGTGTATATGATGAGTGTTGTGTGTGTGTGTATATATGATGATGAGTGTTAGTGGTGTGTGTGTGTGTATATATATGATGAGTGTTAGTGAGTGTTAGTGGTGTGTGTGTGTATATATGATGAGTGTTGAGTGTTAGTGGTGTGTGTGTGTGTATATATGATGAGTGTTAGTGGTGTGTGTGTGTGTGTGTTAGTGTGTGTGTGTGTGATGAGTGTTAGTGGTGTGTGTGTGTGTATATATGATGAGTGTTAGTGGTGTGTGTGTGTGTGTATATGATGAGTGTTAGTGGTGTGTGTGTGTGTATATATGATGAGTGTTAGTGGTGTGTGTGTGTATATATATGATGAGTGTTAGTGGTGTGTGTGTGTGTGTGTGTGTGTGTGTGTGTATATGATGAGTGTTAGTGGTGTGTGTGTGTGTGTGTGTGTGTGTGTGTGTGTGTGTGTGTGTGTGTGTGTGTGTGTGTGTGTGTGTGTGTGTGTGTGTGTGTGTGTGTATATGATGAGTGTTAGTGGTGTGTGTGTGTATATATGATGAGTGTTAGTGGTGTGTGTTAGTAGGTGTGTGTGTGTGTATGTGATGAGTGTTAGTGGTGTGTGTGTGTGTGTATATGATGAGTGTTAGTGTGTGTGTGTGTGTATATGTGTGAGTGTTAGTATATATGGTGTGTGTTAGTGTTAGTGTGTGTGTGTGTGTGTGTGTATGTATATATGATGAGTGTTAGTGGTGTGTGTGTGTATATATGATGAGTGTTATGATGAGTGTTAGGTGTGTGTGTGTATATATGATGAGTGTTAGTGGTGTGTGTGTGTATATATGATGAGTGTTAGTGGTGTGTGTGTGTGTATATATGTGAGTGTTAGTGTGTGTGTGTATATATGATGAGTGTTAGTGGTGTGTGTGTGTGTGTATATGATGTGTTAGTGGTGTGTGTGTGTATGATGAGTGTTGTGATGTGTGTGATATGATGAGTGTGTTAGTGTATATATGATGAGTGTTGTGTGTGTGTGTGTATATGTGATGAGTGTTAGTGGTGTGTGTGTGTGTATATATGATGAGTGTTAGTGGTGTGTGTATATATGATGAGTGTTAGTGGTGTGTGTTAGTGGTGTGTGTGTGTGTATGTAATGAGTGTTAGTGGTGTGTGTGTATATGATGATATATGATGAGTGTTAGTGTGTGTGTGTGTGTGTTGTGTGTGTGTGTGTGTGTTAGTGTGTGTGTGTGATGAGTGTTAGTGGTGTGTGTGTGTGATGAGTGTTAGTGTGTGTGTGTGTGTGATATATGATGATGAGTGTTAGTGGTGTGTGTGTGTATATGATGAGTGAGTGTTAGTGTTAGTGGTGTGTGTGTGTGTGTATATGATGAGTGTTAGTGTGTGTGTGTGTGTATATGATGAGTGTTAGTGGTGTGTGTGTATATATGATGAGTGTTAGTGGTGTGTGTGTGTATATATGATGAGTGTTAGTGGTGTGTGTGTGTATATATGATGAGTGTTAGTGGTGTGTGTTAGTGGTGTGTGTGTGTATATATGATATGTGATGAGTGTTAGTGGTGTGTGTGTGTGTGTATATATGATGAGTGTTAGTGGTGTGTGTGTGTATATGATGAGTGTTAGATGAGTGTGTGTGTGTGTATATGATGAGTGTTAGTGGTGTGTGTGTATATATGATGAGTGTTAGTGGTGTGTGTGTGTGTATGTGATGAGTGTTAGTGGTGTGTGTGTGTGTATATATGATGAGTGTTAGTGGTGTGTGTGTGTATATGATGAGTGTTAGTGGTGTGTGTGTGTATATGATGAGTGTTAGTGGTGTGTGTGTATATATGATGAGTGTTAGTGGTGTGTGTGTGTGTATGTGATGCGTGTTAGTGGTGTGTGTTAGTGGTGTGTGTGTACTGAGTGTTAGTGGTGTGTGTGTGTGTGTATGATGAGTGTTAGTGGTGTGTGTGTGTGTGTATGATGAGTGTTAGTGGTGTGTGTGTGTGTATATATGATGAGTGTTAGTGGTGTGTGTGTGTATATATGATCTGTCTGATGTTCTGTACTGAGAGGATGTTCATAACTCTGTGTGTTGGCGGGCCGGGACGGAGTCCTCCGAGAATACCACAAGGTATAGTTATACTGGAGAGGATGTTCCCCTACTGCAGGACTCACCGTCTACACACACACACACACACACACACACACACACACACACACACACAGTATGAGGCATTAGCTATAAAACAGGTTACAGCTTAATCTGCAAGGATTACTTGAACCCAAATATTACATCAGATTTGAGGGAAAATAGGATAGATGAGCACAGATAGACTGACAGAGGGGGATGAATCCCATTTGTTCCCATCTGGTCAAGTCTGTCAGTGATGCAGAATGTAGGGTTAGAATGTAAAGTAATGCTTCAATTCATATTTAATGGATGTGGTATATTATTACGTATTTCTTTCAAATAGACCGTTGTTGTTAGCACATTTTGCAGGTTGGATTAGTGAAAATATATACAATGAAATGAAAAATCTACAGCACCAGTCAAAGGTTTAAACACACCTACTCATTCAAGGGTTTTTCTTTATTTTTTACTATCTTCTACATTGTAGAATAATAGTGAAGACATCAGAACTATGATATAACACATATGGAATCATGTAGTAACCAAAAAAAGTGTTAAACAAATCAACATATATTTTATATTTGACATTTCTTCAAAGTAGCCACCCTTTGCCTCGATGACAGCGTTGCACACTCTTGGAATTCTCTCAGCCAGCTTCACCTGAAATGTTTTCCAAAAGAAGGAATTCCCACATATGCTGAGCACTTGTTGGCTGCTTTACCTTCACTTTGCGGTCCAACTCATCCCAAACCATTTCAATTGGGTTGAGGTCGGTGATTGTGGAGGCCAGGTCATCTGATGCAGCACTCCATCACTCTCCTTCTTGGTCAAATAGCCTTTACACAGTCTGTAGGTGTGTTGGGTCATTGTCCTGTTGAAAAACTAATGATAGTCCCACTAAGAGCAAACTAGATGGGATGGCATATCACTGCAGAATGCTGTGGTAGTCATGCTGGTTAAGTGTGCCTTGAATTCTCAATAAATCACAGACAGTGTCACCAGCAAAGCATCCCCACACCATCACACCTCCTCCTCCATGCTTCACGGTGGGAACCACACATGCGGAGATCATCCGCTCACCTACTCAGTCTCTCACAAATACACGGCGGTTGGAACCAAGAATCTCAAATTTGGACTCATCAGACCAAAGGACAGATTTCCACCGGTCTAATGTCCATTGCTTAGGTTTCTTGGCCCAAACAAGTCTCTTCTTCTTATTGGTGTCCCTTAGTAGTGGTTTCTTTACAGCAATTCGACCATGAAGGCCTGATTCACGCAGTTACCTCTAAACAGTTGATGTTGAGATAGTGTCCATTACTTGAACTCTGTGAAGCATTTATTTGGGCTGCAATCTGAGGCTGGTAACTCTAATGAACTTATCCTCTGCAGCAGAGCTCCTGGGTCTTCCTTTCCTGTGGCGGTCCTCATGAGAGCCAGTTTCATGAAGGTGTTTGATGGTTTTTGCGACTGCACTTGAAAAAACATTCACAGTTCTTAATTTTCCAGATTGACTGACCTTCATGTCTTAAAGTAATGGACTGTTGTTTCTTTTTGACAATTTGTTCTTGCCATAATATGGACTTGGTCTTTTACCAAATAGGGCCATCTTCTGTATACCACCCCTACCTTGTCACGACACAACTGATTGGCTCAAATGCATTAAGGAGGAAAGAACTTCCACAAATTAACGTTTAACAAGGCACACCTGTTAGTTTAAATGCATTCCAGGTGACTACCTTGTGAAGCTGGTTGAGAGAATGCCAAGAGTGTGCAAAGCTGTCATCAAGGCAAAGGTGGCTACTTTGAAGAATCTCAAATATATTTTGATTTGTTTAACACTTATTTGGTTACTACATGATTCCATAGTTTTGATCTCTTCGCTATTACTCTAAAATGTAGAAAATAGCACAAATAAAGAAAAACCCGTTAAGAAGTAGGTGTCCAAACTTTTGACTGGTGCTGTATGCGTGATTGTGTGTTTAGTGTGTGTTGCGTACCTTGCGTCGATTGTTGTTGATGGAGCAGTCTTCCTCCCGGTTACAGACCGTCTCATCCTGATCCTCTGGGTCGTCATCTTTCAGACTGGGGGGAGAGAATATACACACACATTATACACGTTAGCTAGATCCAATTAGCTAGCTACAGCCTACAGATGTAACCGGAATAATCTGGGCTCTGGAGAGATGGCCAGAAAGCGTTACCCCAGCCACTAGCAGCTGATGACCTTGATGATGTGGAGCCAGCATCACCCCAGCCACTAGTATCTCTGTAACACCTGGAGATGGACTGATAGGGGTAGTGAGTGTGCTTGAAAGTGAGCCCTCACCCCTGACCTCCCACTGATCCAGGGCCTCCTGCCTAACCAGTCTCTCTGACAGGGAGTTACTCCAGGATTATACAGCCCTGACCTCCCACTGCCCCCAGGGCCTCCTGCCTAACCCATATTATCCAGGGCCTCCTGCCTAACCCATATTATCCAGGGCCTCCTGCCTAACCCATATTATCCAGGGCCTCCTGCCTAACCCATATTATCCAGGGCCTCCTGCCTAACCCATATTATCCAGGGCCTCCTGCCTAACCCTAACCCATATTATCCAGGGCCTCCTGCCTAACCCTAACCCATATTATCCAGGGCCTCCTGCCTAACCCTAACCCATATTATCCAGGGCCTCCTGCCTAACCCTAACCCATAACATATTATCCAGGGCCACTGGTTGAATTGGATGTACTCAATGTGGAAGGACCACTAGAGGGCAGGCTGGGCTCATGGATAGTAGCCCAACAAAGCATGGGAGACAAGGTAACCAGAGTCAATTAAGCACAGCTGACGGTACTAATGAGATACTCTCCTTCCCCTATAAAAGAGAGAATGGAACCAGCAGAGAAAGGAGGAAACTATCTCTGGAAGATGGCCACCGAGAGAGAGAAGCTGTGCTGAAAGAACCACGAAGACGGTGACAAACCCGTGATTTATGTTTGTTGTAGTTTAAAGATTATCCTATTGTGTTCTTGTTTCATCTGGAGAAGAAGTGTTTTTTCCTTGGAAGATTTTTCATTGATTATGTTAATGTTTTTGTTGACAAAATACCCTCAATAGAGAACCATGTTCAATCAGAAAAACCTACTCCTGACTCGTTTATTCCACCTTCCCGCTTTAGAGTGACGCCTAATTACTTGGTACGCTCACATCAAATTGATGCGCTCTCCTCCCAGACTCTTCTAAAAACATAGTGTCCATCCTCTGTCCCCAGGTGAGTCTGCTGGGCTATGGAACTCTAGAGCAGCCACCCTGTTCAGTCATCTCTGAGAAAGGATGTAACTAGCTAACCCTTTCAATTGCCACATTGTGGGGATGACCAATGCAGTAAAGTTTGGTATAAAACAACTAATTTTCCAATTGTTAGATTACTGAATAAATACATTTTTTTAGGATGTTCTTGGCATGTTGGTTTTCACTTGGTTTCTTTTTTTACTTATGTGGTAACTTCAACATCAAGCACTGAGTTTATGATTCACAAGGTTAGTGTGGATGAAGGGGAGGAGACAGGTTAAAGAAGGATTTTTAAGCCTTGAGACATGGATTGTGTACTGGTCATTCTGAAAGTATTCAGACCCCTTTACTTTTGGATGAAATTCAGCTCTCTTCCTAGAGCTGGCCGCCTGCCCAAACTAGGAGAGAAGGGCCTTGGTCAGGGAGGTGACCAGGAACCCAATGGTCACTGACAGAGCTCCAGAATTCCTCTTTGGGGATGGGAGAGCCTTCTCTGCAGCACTCCACCAATCAGGTCTTTATGGTAGAGTGGCCAGACAGAAGCTGCTCATCAGAAAAAGGCCCGACAGCCCGCTTAGAGTTTGCCAAAAGGCACCTAAAGGACTCTCAGACAATGAGAAACAATATTCTCTGGTCTGATGAAACCAGGATTGAACTCTTTGGCCTAAATGTCAAGCGTCACGTCTGGAGGAAACCTGGCACCATCCCTATGGTGAAGCATGGTGGTGGCAGCATCATGCTGTGGAGATGTTTTCAGAGGCAGGGACTAGGAGACTAGTCAGGATCAAGGGAAAGATGAACGGAGCAAAGTACAAAGAGATCCTTGAGAAAAACCTGATTCAGAGCGCTCAGGACTTCAGACTGGGGCGAAGGTTCACCTTCCAACAGGACAACAACCCTAAGCACACAGCCAAGACAACGCAGGAGTGGCTTCGGGACAAGTCTCTGAATGTCCTTTAGTGGCCAAGCCAGAGCCCGGACATGAGCCCGATCGAACATCTCTGGAGAGACCTGAAAATAGCTGTGCAGCGTCGCTCCCCATCCATCCTGACAGAGCTAGAGAGGATCTGCAGAGAAGAATGGGAGAAACACCCCAAATACGGGTTTGCCAAGCATGTAGCATCATACCTAAGACAAGAGGCTGTAATTGCTGCCTAAGGTGCTTCAACAAAGTACAGAGTGAAGGGTCTGAATACTCATGTAAATGTGATATTGCAGTTATTTTATTTTTTATAATATTGCACACAAAAATAAACCTGTTTTTGCTTTGTCATTGTGTGGTATTGTGTGTGGATTGATGGGGAAAAACAAATCCATTTTAGAATAAGGCTGTAACATAATAAAATGTGTAAGGCAAGGGTTGTGAATACTTTCCTAATGCACTGTGCATTAGTGAATGTCACACTGCATGTCACACTGCATGTCAATCATATTGCTGCTTTAGACTGGAACTGATGCTTTGTGGTTTTATACTGCCGCCTATTGGAAATATTTTAACATTTCAAGTTATTAATTCACAGCAGACCGTAAAGACGGGAGAGGTAGATGAGAAATTTATATTTTTCTTATTAATTCCAGAGATCAGTCTCAAACCTGCTCCACGCCAATTGCAGGACTTTCACACAGAGGTCACCAAGTCACACCCAGTTCAAACCACATTTTAAATAAACACAAATGTGGCTTGTTTATCAAATTTTTTTCCTTGGAATAATAACAAAATTATTTAAAACTAAATACTTGTAGGTTTAGATTTTTTTTTTTATATGAAAATGCTCTTTCGTATTATAACTAACATATTACTAAAATAGTTTGTAAAAGTGTTGTAGGCTACCCTGGTCTATAATTAGGGTCACGGCGTGTTCAGGGGTTATGGCTAGGGGTTACTGTGTGTTCAGGGGTTATGGCGTGTTCAGGGTTACGGCGTGTTCAGGGGTTACGGCGTGTTCAGGGGTTACGGCGTGTTCAGGGGTTACGGCGTGTTCAGGGTTACGGCGTGTTCAGGGGTTACGGCGTGTTCAGGGTTACGGCGTGTTCAGGGTTACGGCGTGTTCAGGGTTACGGCGTGTTCAGGGTTACTGCGTGTTCAGGGGTTACTGCGTGTTCAGGGGTTACTGCGTGTTCAGGGGTTACTGCGTGTTCAGGGGTTACTGTGTTCAGGGGTTACTGTGTTCAGGGGTTACGGCTGGGGGTTACGGCGTGTTCAGGGTTACTGCGTGTTCAGGGCTTATGGCGTGTTCAGGGCTTATGGCGTGTTCAGGGTTACGGCTAGGGGTTACTGCGTGTTCAGGGTTACGGCTAGGGGTTACTGCGTGTTCAGGGGTTACTGCGTGTTCAGGGTTACGGCTAGGGGTTACTGCGTGTTCAGGGGTTATGGCGTGTTCAGGGTTACGGCTAGGGGTTACTGCGTGTTCAGGGGTTACTGCGTGTTCAGGGTTACGGCTAGGGGATACTGCGTGTTCAGGGGTTACGGCGTGTTCAGGGGTTACGGCTAGGGGTTACTGCGTGTTCAGGGGTTATGGCGTGTTCAGGGGTTATGGCGTGTTCAGGGTTACGGCTAGGGGTTACGGCGTGTTCAGGGGTTACGGCGTGTTCAGGGGTTACGGCTAGGGGTTACTGTGTGTTCAGGGGTTACGGCGTGTTCAGGGGTTACGGCGTGTTCAGGGGTTACGGCGTGTTCAGGGGTTACGGCGTGTTCAGGGGTCACGGCGTGTTCAGGGGTCACGGCGTGTTCAGGGGTCACGGCGTGTTCAGGGGTTACTGTGTGTTCAGGGTTACTGTGTGTTCGGGGGGTACTGCGTGTTCAGGGGTTACGGCGTGTTCAGGGGTTACGGCGTGTTCAGGGGTTACGGCGTGTTCAGGGGTCACGGCTAGGGGTTACTGTGTGTTCAGGGGTTACTGTGTGTTCAGGGGTTACGGCTGGGGGTTACTGCATGTTCAGGGTAACGGCTAGGGGTTACTGCGTGTTCAGGGGTTACTGCGTGTTCAGGGTTACGGCTAGGGGTTATTGCGTGTTCAGGGGTTACTGTGTGTTCAGGGGTTACTGTGTGTTCAGGGGTTACTGTGTGTTCAGGGGTTACTGTGTGTTCAGGGGTTACTGTGTTCAGGGGTTACTGTGTTCAGGGGTTACGGCTGGGGGTTACTGCGTTCAGGGGTTACGGCTGGGGGTTACTGCGTGTTCAGGGTAACGGCTAGGGGTTACTGCGTGTTCAGGGTAACGGCTAGGGGTTACTGCGTGTTCAGGGTAATGGCTAGGGGTTACTGCGTGTTCAGGGTTACGGCTAGGGGTTACTGCGTGTTCAGGGGTTACGGCTAGGGGTTATGGCGTGTTCAGGGGTTACTGCGTGTTCAGGGTTACGGCTAGGGGTTACTGCGTGTTCAGGGGTTACGGCTAGGAGTTACTGCGTGTTCAGGGGTTACGGCTAGGGGTTACTGCGTGTTCAGGGGTTACGGCTAGGGGTTACTGCGTGTTCAGGGGTTACTGCGTGTTCAGGGGTTACTGCGTGTTCAGGGTTACGACTAGGGGTTACTGCGTGTTCAGGGTTACGGCTAGGGGTTACTGCGTGTTCAGGGGTTACTGCGTGTTCAGGGGTTACAGCGTGTTCGGGGTTACGGCGTGTTCAGGGGTTATGGCGTGTTCAGGGGTTACTGCGTGTTCAGGGTTATGGCTAGGGGTTACTGCGTGTTCAGGGGTTACGGCTAGGGGTTACGGCTAGGGGTTACTGCGTGTTCAGGGGTTACTGCGTGTTCAGGGGTTACTGCGTGTTCAGGGGTTACTGCGTGTTCAGGGTTACGACTAGGGGTTACTGCGTGTTCAGGGTTACGGCTAGGGGTTACTGCGTGTTCGGGGTTACGGCGTGTTCGGGGTTACTGCGTGTTCGGGGGTTACGGCGTGTTCAGGGGTCACGGCGTGTTCAGGGGTCACGGCGTGTTCAGGGGTCACGGCGTGTTCAGGGGTCACGGCTAGGGGTTACTGTGTGTTCAGGGTTACTGTGTGTTCGGGGGGTACTGCGTGTTCAGGGGTTACGGCGTGTTCAGGGGTCACGGCTAGGGGTTACTGTGTGTTCAGGGGTTACTGTGTGTTCAGGGGTTACTGTGTGTTCAGGGGTTACGGCTGGGGGTTACTGCGTGTTCAGGGTAACGGCTAGGGGTTACTGCGTGTTCAGGGTTACGGCTAGGGGTTATTGCGTGTTCAGGGGTTACTGTGTGTTCAGGGGTTACTGTGTGTTCAGGGGTTACTGTGTTCAGGGGTTACTGCGTTCAGGGGTTACGGCTGGGGGTTACTGCGTTCAGGGGTTACGGCTGGGGGTTACTGCGTGTTCAGGGTAACGGCTAGGGGTTACTGCGTGTTCAGGGTAATGGCTAGGGGTTACTGCGTGTTCAGGGGTTACTGCGTGTTCAGGGTTACGGCTAGGGGTTACTGCGTGTTCAGGGGTTACGGCTAGGGGTTATGGCGTGTTCAGGGGTTACTGCGTGTTCAGGGTTACGGCTAGGGGTTACTGCGTGTTCAGGGGTTACGGCTAGGGGTTACTGCGTGTTCAGGGGTTACGGCTAGGGGTTACTGCGTGTTCAGGGGTTACTGCGTGTTCAGGGGTTACTGCGTGTTCAGGGTTACGACTAGGGGTTACTGCGTGTTCAGGGTTACGGCTAGGGGTTACTGCGTGTTCAGGGGTTACTGCGTGTTCAGGGGTTACAGCGTGTTCGGGGTTACGGCGTGTTCAGGGGTTACGGCGTGTTCAGGGGTTATGGCGTGTTCAGGGGTTACTGCGTGTTCAGGGTTATGGCTAGGGGTTACTGCGTGTTCAGGGGTTACGGCTAGGGGTTACTGCGTGTTCAGGGGTTACTGCGTGTTCAGGGGTTACGGCTAGGGGTTACTGCGTGTTCAGGGGTTACTGCGTGTTCAGGGGTTACTGCGTGTTCAGGGTTACGACTAGGGGTTACTGCGTGTTCATGGTTACGGCTAGGGGTTACTGCGTGTTCGGGGTTACGGCGTGTTCGGGGTTTCGGCGTGTTCGGGGGTTACTGCGTGTTCGGGGGTTACTGCGTGTTCGGGGGTTACGGCTAGGGGTTACTGCGTGTTCAGGGGTTACTGCGTGTTCAGGGGTTACTGTGTGTTCAGGGGTTACTGCGTGTTCAGGGTTACGACTAGGGGTTATTGCGTGTTCAGTGTTACGGCTAGGGGTTACGGCGTGTTCGGGGTTACGGCGGCTACGGCGTGTTTTACGCGTGTGTTCGTGTTGGGGGCGTGTTCAGGGGTTACGGCGTGTTCATTGGTGGGGGTTACGGCGTGTTCAGGGGGTTACGGCGTGTTCAGGGGTTACGGCGTGTTCAGGGGTTTACGGCGTGTTCAGGGGTTACGGCGTGTTCAGGGGTTTACGGCGTGTTCAGGGGTTTACGGCGTGTTCAGGGGTTTACGGCGTGTTCAGGGGTTTACGGCGTGTTCAGGGGTTTACGGCGTGTTCAGGGGTTTACGGCGTGTTCAGGGGTTACGGCGTGTTCAGGGGTTACGGCGTGTTCAGGGGTTACGGCGTGTTCAGGGGTTTACGGCGTGTTCAGGGGTTTACGGCGTGTTCAGGGGTTTACGGCGTGTTCAGGGGTTTACGGCGTGTTCAGGGGTTACGGCGTGTTCAGGGGTTTACGGCGTGTTCAGGGGTTACGGCGTGTTCAGGGTTTACGGCGTGTTCAGGGGTTTACGGCGTGTTCAGGGGTTTACGGCGTGTTCAGGGGTTTACGGCGTGTTCAGGGGTTTACGGCGTGTTCAGGGGTTTACGGCGTGTTCAGGGGTTTACGGCGTGTTCAGGGGTTTACGGCGTGTTCAGGGGTTTACGGCGTGTTCAGGGGTTTACGGCGTGTTCAGGGGTTTACGGCGTGTTCAGGGGTTTACGGCGTGTTCAGGGGTTACGGCGTGTTCAGGGGTTACGGCGTGTTCAGGGGTTTACGGCGTGTTCAGGGGTTTACGGCGTGTTCAGGGTTACATATTGAGAAAGAGGGACATGTTTTGTTTAGGTTTTACACATTTTTCTAAATAAAATATAGTTAACCATGACCAGAAAATGTTTCACTTTTGATGGGTAGGCACCAGTCATTTGTGGCACCGTGGGTCACCAAAATGTGCACCCAGGCTAACAGTGATATCGCTCACCGGGGAAATCTCGTTTAGCGCAGCTGGCATTGTGATGCAGAAGAATGAGTTGAGCACGGTGCTCAATATAACCAATAGTAGCTGGCAGCATGAAAAATGTCCTCAAATAAAGGCTTTTTGCGGTTACTTCAAAACTATGGCAAGCAGCTGGGACATACGATAATGTTATAAAAACAGGCCTCCATGGCGGATTCAATATACTAATTTTCAGTGGAGCCAGGCCTGACTTAAATAGTTACCACTTCCATGCAGTTTACAACCACGCAAGGGTTGCTGTGAGCTAATGTTACCTAATTGGTGACTGTGGGTAGATGTTACCTAATTGGTGAATGTGGGTAGATGCTACCTAATTGGTGACTGTGGGTAGATGCTACCTATTTGGTGAATGTGGGTAGATGCTACCTATTTGGTGAATGTGGGTAGATGTTACCTAATTGGTGACTGTGGGTAGATGCTACCTAATTGGTGACTGTGGGTAGATGCTACCTAATTGGTGACTGTGGGTAGATGTTACCTAATTGGTGACTGTGGGTAGATGTTACCTATTTGGTGAATGTGGGTAGATGTTACCTAATTGGTGACTGTGGGTAGATGCTACCTAATTGGTGACTGTGGGTAGATGCTACCTAATTGGTGACTGTGGGTAGATGCTACCTAATTGGTGACTGTGGGTAGATGCTACCTAATTGGTGACTGTGGGTAGATGCTACCTAATTGGTGACTGTGGGTAGATGTTACCTAATTGGTGACTGTGGGTAGATGTTACCTATTTGGTGACTGTGGGTAGATGCTACCTATTTGGTGAATGTGGGTAGATGTTACCTAATTGGTGACTGTGGGTAGATGCTACCTAATTGGTGCCTGTGGGTAGATGCTACCTAGTTGGTGCCTGTGGGTAGATGCTACCTAATTGGTGCCTGTGGGTAGATGCTACCTAATTGGTGCCTGTGGGTAGATGCTACCTAATTGGTGCCTGTGGGTAGATGTTACCTAGTTGGTGCCTGTGGGTAGATGTTACCTAGTTGGTGCCTGTGGGTAGATGCTACCTAATTGGTGCCTGTGGGTAGATGCTACCTAATTGGTGACTGTGGGTAGATGCTACCTAATTGGTGACTGTGGGTAGATGCTACCTAATTGGTGACTGTGGGTAGATGTTACCTAATTGGTGCCTGTGGGTAGATGCTACCTAATTGGTGCCTGTGGGTAGATGCTACCTAATTGGTGCCTGTGGTAGATGCTACCTAATTGGTGACTGTGGGTAGATGTTACCTAGTTGGTGCCTGTGGGTAGATGTTACCTAGTTGGTGCCTGTGGGTAGATGTTACCTAGTTGGTGCCTGTGGGTAGATGTTACCTAGTTGGTGCCTGTGGGTAGATGTTACCTAATTGGTGACTGTGGGTAGATGCTACCTAATTGGTGACTGTGGGTAGATGTTACCTAATTGGTGACTGTGGGTAGATGCTACCTAATTGGTGACTGTGGGTAGATGTTACCTAATTGGTGACTGTGGGTAGATGCTACCTAATTGGTGCTTGTGGGTAGATGCTACCTAATTGGTGACTGTGGGTAGATGCTACCTAGTTGGTGCCTGTGGGTAGATGCTACCTAATTGGTGCCTGTGGGTAGATGTTACCTAGTTCGTGCCTGTGGGTAGATGTTACCTAGTTGGTGCCTGTGGGTAGATGCTACCTAATTGGTGCCTGTGGGTAGATGCTACCTAATTGGTGACTGTGGGTAGATGCTACCTAATTGGTGACTGTGGGTAGATGTTACCTCATTGGTGCCTGTGGGTAGATGCTAAAACAACTAACATCGTGGTTAGCATCATGGCTAGCGCAGACAGATAACTTACTGTTCAAATTGATTCATCTCAGCAGTCTTCTTCACAGAGAAGCGAACCTCACGACAACAAGGAGAGTTGATGGGTTTAAACGTTAATCGTTTATTAACCCGCTGGTTACGTTCACTCGCTTCAAACAACACGCAAGATAGCTGGTCGCCGTGCAACTGAAGTTCCACACAGCCGCGGTTCCGCTTGTGAACGGAAGCAGACGGGTCGGTGGATAGGACAAACGGAACGAAGTTGAACACGGAATGCCTCAGCTCCGTTCATTTCTCGAATGTATTGATGTTGGTTGGTTTGGATGGATGGATGGATGGATGGATGGACGGATCTGTGGCCTGCTTTCCTATTTTAGATCATTCATAATAAACATAATGTACTACATGTTGCGGACCGGTATGCTCAGGCAGTATCTGAAGAACTGTAGCAGTAATATCATGGTTCACCACAGGAGGGCGCTTTTACCTCAGTTGTTCTAGTCTGTTCTGTCGTCAGTAGATGTAATATAAGCCTGGCAATGACAGTGGTGATGGTTTGCGATGCAATTTTGGGACTTTTCTATTGGTTTATTAAGCCAGGCAAGCACAAACAAGCACATATAAAGTATTTGATTTATTTTGGACATCAGAGCAACCTTGAGGGAAACTTATGAGTCAGAAAAGGATGTTCATATGATAAGCAAGATAATGTATACAAAACCGTGCAGAACATATCCAACTGACAATATCCTAAAGAAAGTAGGGTTAAGGGTTAACCCTAGGGTTAGGGTTAACCCTATGGAGTCAAAGTCGGAGCAGAAATAACAAAATGACAGTTAATGAATGTGTATGCTTAATCCAGTATACACTAATGTATTAAACAACAGACAAAAGTCACATTCTACAGAACAACGGCAGAGTTATATCTTAAGTGTAAAACTAATAATGACTCCATAATCCTTTCTAAGAATAAAGTCTGGAAGTTGTGGGCGGAGCTAGAATGTTGTCTGTCAGAAGTATTACAATGTAAATATACTTTTAATCCGTCCGTCTGCATATTTCAAGACGTGACTTTTAGGGGTGTAGTGAGATACCCAATGGGCTGGTTGATTCTCTTCTCGTGACATATATTAAGAACTAGGAAATCCCACTCCCCTGGCCAGTCCTGACAATAAGACCGCAGAAGCCTGCCCACATCCTGGTTCACTCTCCCCACCTGCCCATCACTCTCGGGGTGAAAACCTGAGGTGAGGCTGATCGAGACGTTCCATGAACGCCCTACAGACACTCGAAGTGAACTGGGGACCTCGATCAGACATTATATCCTCAGGCTCCCCGTAGTGCCGGAAGAAGGCCTCCGCAGTCTGTAGGGCCGTAGGGAGACCGGGCAGAGGGAGGAGA
Source organism: Oncorhynchus gorbuscha (assembly GCF_021184085.1). Classification (NCBI taxonomy): domain Eukaryota; kingdom Metazoa; phylum Chordata; class Actinopteri; order Salmoniformes; family Salmonidae; genus Oncorhynchus; species Oncorhynchus gorbuscha. The sequence continues at coordinate 69,021 of NW_025746117.1, forward strand.
CGACAGGACTTAGAGAAACGATCCACAATGACCAGGATCGTGGTGTTTCCCTGTGAGGGAGGAAGATCGGTCAGAAAATCCACTGACAGGTGTGACCACGGCCGTTGTGGAACAGATAAGGGATTAGCTTACCTCTGGGCAGGTGTCTAGGAGCCTTACACTGAGCGCACACCGAGTAGGAGGAAACATAAACCCTCACGTCCCGAGCCAAGGTGGGCTACCAGTACTTCCCAGTCAGAAAGCGTACCGTCCGGCTGATCCCCGGATGACCAGAGGAGGGTGACGTGTGGGCCCAATAGATCAACTGGTCACGGACAGCAGACGGAGTGTACTGACGCCTGACGGGACACTGGAGGGGAGCGGGCTCTGTACGTAACGCCTGAAGGGACACTGGAGGGGAGTGGGCTCTGTACGTAACGCCTGACGGGACACTGGAGGGGAGTGGGCTCTGTACGTGACGCCTGACGGGACACTGGAGGGGAGCAGGCTCTGTACGTAACGCCTGACGGGACACTGGAGGGGCAGGCTCTGTACGTAACGCCTGCTCAATGTCCGCGTCCAGCTCCCACATGACTGGCGCTACCAGGCAGGAGGCCGGGAGAATAGGAGTCTGATCCATGGACCGCTCCTCTGTGTCATACAGCCGGGACAGTGCGTCTGCCTTCACATTCTGGGAACCTGGTCTGTAGGACAGGGTAAACACAAAACAGATTAAAAAAAAAAACATGGCCCACCTTGTCTGACGAGGATTCAGTCTCCTCGCTGCCCGGATGTACTCCAGGTTACGGTGGTCAGTCCAGATGAGGAAAGGGTATTTCGCCCCCTCAAGCCAATGTCTCCACACCTTCAGGGCCTTTACCACAGCTAACCGGTCCCCCACATCATAGTTTCTCTCCGCCGGACTGAGCTTCTTCGAAAAGAAAGCGCAGGGGCGGAGCTTCAGTGGCGTGCCCGAGCGCTGTGAAAGCACGGCTCCAACCCCAGCCTTGGACGCGTCCACTATGAACGCCAAAGAGGGGTCCAGATGTGCCAACACGGGATCCGAGGTAAAGAGAGCCCTCAGGTGACTAAAAGCCCTGTACGCCTCAGTCCACCACTTCAAACGTACAGGACCCCCCTTCAGCAGTGAGGCAATGGGAGCAGCCACCTGGCCAAAACCTCAGATAAATCTCCGGTAGTAAACCCTAAAAACCGCTGCACCTCCTTTACCGTGGTGGGAGTCGGCCAATTACACACAGCTGAAATGCAATCACTTTCTATCTCCACCCCTGATGTGGAAATGCGGTACATTAGGACAGAGACGGCTTGCTGAAAGGCATTTCTCAGCCTTGACGTACAGGTCATGCTCCAACAGTCGTCCAAGTACCTTGCACAGCAAGGAAACATGCTCGGCGAGTACCCTGCTCACCAAGGACACATGCTCACCAAGTACCCTGCTCACCAAGGACACATGCTCACCAAGTACCCTGCTCACCAAGGACACATGCTCACCAAGTACCCTGCTCACCAAGGACACATGCTCGGCGAGTGTAGCGGAGTATATCAGAATGGCATGTTTTCAAGCAGACCACCATGGTCCGTGTGCCCAAGAACACAAAGGCAATCTGCCTAAATGACTACAGACCGGTGGAGATGTATATAGAGGTGTGGTGTAAATAGAGGGGTGTGGTGTGTATAGAGGTGTGGTGTATATAGAGGTGTGGTGTGTATAGAGGTGTATATAAAAGTGTGGTGTATATAGAGGTGTATATAGAGGTGTGGTGTATATAGAGGTGTATATAGAGGTGTGGTGTGTATAGAGGTGTATATAGAGGTGTGGTGTGTATAGAGGTGTATATAGAGGTGTGGTGTATATAGAGGTGTATATAGAGGTGTATATAGAGGTGTATATAGAGATGAGGTGTGTATAGAGGTGTATATGCCAGGACTACCTGACATGATGACTCCTTGCTGTCCCCAGTCCACCTGGCTGTGCTGCTGCTCCAGTTTCAACTGTTCTGCCTTATTATTATACAACCATGCTGGTCATTTATGAACATTTTAACATCTTGGCCATGTTCTGTTATAATCTCCACCCGGCACAGTCAGAAGAGGACTGGCCACCCCACATAGCCTGGTTCCTCTCTAGGTTTCTTCCTAGGTTTTGGCCTTTCTAGGGAGTTTTTCCTAGCCACCATGCTTCTACACCTGCATTGCTTGCTGTTTGGGGTTTTAGGCTGGGTTTCTGTACAGTACTTTGAGATATCAGCTGATGTAAGAAGGGCTATATAAATACATTTGATTTGATTTGACTTGATATAGAGTTGTGGTGTATATATAGGTGTATATAGAAGTGTGTTGTATATAGAGGTGTATATAGAGGTGTGGTGTGTATAGAGGTGTATATAGAGGTGTGGTGTATATAGAGGTGTGGTGTGTATAGAGGTGTATATAGAGGTGTGGTGTGTATAGAGGTGTATATAGAGGTGTGGTGTATATAGAGGTGTGGTGTATATAGAGGTGTATATAGAGGTGTGGTGTGTATAGAGGTGTATATAGAGGTGTATATAGAGGTGTATATAGAGGTGTGGTGTGTATAGAGGTGTGTATAGAGGTGTGGTGTGTATAGAGGTGTATATAGAGGTGTGGTGTGTATAGAGGTGTGGTGTGTATAGAGGTGTGGTGTATATAGAGGTGTGGTGTATATAGAGGTGTGGTGTATATAGAGGTGTATATAGAGGTGTGGTGTATATAGAGGTGTATATAGAGGTGTGGTGTGTATAGAGGTGTATATAGAGGTGTATTTAGAGGTGTGGTGTATATAGAGGTGTATATAGAGATGTGGTGTATATAGAGGTGTATATAGAGGTGTGGTTTATATAGAGGTGTGGTGTGTATAGAGGTGTGGTGTATATAGAGGTGTATATAGAGGTGTGGTGTGTATAGAGGTGTGGTGTATATAGAGGTGTGGTGTGTATAGAGGTGTGGTGTATATAGAGGTGTGGTGTATATAGAGGTGTATATAGACACCCTAGACCCACTCCAATTTGCTTAACGCCCAAATAGGTCCACAGACGATGCAATCTCAACCACACTGCACACTGCCCTAACCCACCTGGACAAGAGGAATACCTATGTGAGAATGCTGTTCATCGACTACAGCTCGGCATTCAACACCATAGTACCCTCCAAGCTTGTCATCAAGCTCGAGACCCTGGGTCTCGACCCCGCCCTGTGCAACTGGGTACTGGACTTCCTGACGGGCCGCCCCCAGGTGGTGAGGGTAGGCAACAACATCTCCTCCCCGCTGATCCTCAACATGAGGGGGCCCCACAAGGGTGCGTTCTGAGCCCTCTCCTGTACTCCCTGTTCACCCACGACTGCGTGGCCACGCACGCCTCCAACTCAATCATCAAGTTTGCGGACGACACAACAGTGGTAGGCTTGATTACCAACAACGACGAGACGGCCTACAGGGAGGAGGTGAGGGCCCTCGGAGTGTGGTGTCAGGAGAATAACCTCACACTCAACGTCAACAAAACTAAGGAGATGATTGTGGACTTCAGGAAACAGCAGAGGGAACACCCCCTATCCACATCGATGGAACAGTAGTGGAGAGGGTAGCTAGTTTTAAGTTCCTCGGCATACACATCACAGACAAACTGAATTGGTCCACTCACACTGACAGCGTCGTGAAGAAGGCGCAGCAGCGCCTATTCAACCTCAGGAGGCTGAAGAAATTCGGCTTGTCACCAAAAGCACTCACAAACTTCTACAGATGCACAATCGAGAGCATCCTGGCGGGCTGTATCACCGCCTGGTACGGCAACTGCTCCGCCCTCAACCGTAAGGCTCTCCAGAGGGTAGTGAGGACTGCACAACACATCACCGGGGGCAAACTACCTGCCCTCCAGGACACCTACACCACCCGTTGTTACAGGAAGGCCATAAAGATCATCAAGGACATCAACCACCCGAACCACTGCCTGTTCACCCCGCTATCATCCAGAAGGCGAGGTCAGTACAGGTGCATCAAAGCTGGGACCGAGAGACTGAAAAACAGCATCTCAAGGCCATCAGACTGTTAAACAGCCACCACTAACATTGAGTGGCTGCTGCCAACACACTGTCATTGACACTGACCCAACTCCAGCCATTTTAATAATGGGAATTGATGGGAAATGATGTAAATATATCACTAGCCACTTTAAACAATGCTACCTTATATAATGTTACTTACCCTACATTATTCATCTCATATGCATATGTATATACTGTACTCTACATCATCGACTGCATCCTTATGTAACACATGTATCACTAGCCACATTAACTATGCCACTTTGTTTACTTTGCCTACACACTCATCTCATATGTATATACTGTACTCGATACCATCTACTGTATGCTGCTCTGTACCATCACTCATTCATATATCCTTATGTACATGTTCCTTATCCCCTTACACTGTGTATAAGACAGTAGTTTTGGAATTGTTAGTTAGATTACTTGTTGGTTATCACTGCATTGTCGGAACTAGAATGCACAAGCATTTCGCTACACTCACATTTAACATCTGCTAACCATGTGTATCTGACAAATAAAATTTGATTTGATTTGATTTGAGGTGTGGTGTGTATAGAGGTGTATATAGAGGAGATGGTGTATATAGAGGTGTTTATAGAGGAGGAGGTGTGTATAGAGGTGTTTATAGAGGAGGTGGTGTACTATATAGAGGTGTTTATAGAGGAGGTGGTGTATTTCATAGAGGTGTATAGAGGTGGTGTATATAGAGGTGTTTATAAAGGAGGTGGTGTATGTAGAGATGTTTATAGAGGAGCTTGTGTGTATAGAGGAGGTGGTGTATATAGAGATGTTTATAGAGGAGCTGGTGTGTATATAGGTGTTTATAGAGGAGGTGGTGTATATAGAGGTGTTTATAGAGGAGCTGGTGTATGTAGAGATGTTTATAGAGGAGGTGGTGTATGTAGAGATGTTTATAGAGGAGGTGGTGTATGTAGAGGTGTTTATAGAGGTGGTGTTATAGAGGTGTTTATAGAGGAGGTGGTGTATGTAGAGATGTTTATAAGGAGATGGTATATATAGAGGAGCTGGTGTATATAGAGGAGGTGGTGTATGTAGAGGTGTTTATAGAGGAGGTGGTGTACATAGAGGTGGTGTATGTAGAGGTGTTTATAGAGGTGGTGTATGTAGAGGTGTTTATAGAGGAGGTGGTGTACATAGAGATGTGGTGTATGTAGAGGTGTTTATAGAGGAGGTGGTGTATATAGAGGTGTTTATAGAGGAGGTGGTGTATATAGAGATGTTTATAGAGGAGGTGGTGTATATACAGATGTTTATAGAGGAGGTGGTGTATATAGAGATGTTTATAGAGGAGGTGGTGTATATAGAGGTGTTTATAGAGGAGGTGGTGTATATAGAGGTGGTGTATGTAGAGGTGTTTATAGAGGAGGTGGTGTATGTAGAGGTGTTTATAGAGGAGGTGGTGTATGTAGATATGTTTATAGAGGAGGTGGTGTATGTAGAGGTGTTTATAGAGGAGGTGGTGTATGTAGAGATGTTTATAGATGAGGTGGTGTATGTAGAGGTGTTTATAGAGGAGGTGGTGTATATAGAGAGGTGGTGTATGTAGAGGTGTTTATAGAGGAGGTGTTGTATGTAGAGGTGTTTATAGAGGAGGTGGTGTATATAGAGGTGTATATAGAGGTGTGGTGTATATAGAGGTGTGGTGTATATAGAGGTGTGGTGTATATAGAGTGTGGTGTGTATAGAGGTGTGGTGTGTATAGAGGTGTGGTGTATATAGAGGTGTGGTGTGTATAGAGGTGTGGTGTATATAGAGGTGTGGTGTATATAGAGGTGTGTTGTATATAGAGGAGTATATAGAGGTGTGGTGTGTATAGAGGTGTGGTGTATATAGAGGTGTGGTGTGTATAGAGGTGTATATAGAGGTGTGGTATGTATAGAGGTGTGGTGTATATAGAGGTGTGGTGTGTATAGAGGTGTATATAGAGGTGTGGTGTATATAGAGGTGTATATAGAGGTGTGGAGTGTATAGAGGTGTGGTGTATATAGAGGTGTGGTGTGTATAGAGGTGTGGTGTATATAGAGGTGTGTTGTATATAGAGGTGTGTTGTATATAGAGGTGTATATAGAGGTGTGATGTGTATAGAGGTGTATATAGAGGTGTGGTGTGTATAGAGGTGTGGTGTATATAGAGGTGTGGTGTGTATAGAGATGTGGTGTATATAGAGGTGTGGTGTATATATAGGTGTGTTGTATAGAGGTGTATATAGAGGTGTGGTGTATATAGAGGTTTGATGTGTATAGAGGTGTATATAGAGGTGTGGTGTGTATAGAGGTGTGGTGTATATAGAGGTGTGGTGTGTATAGAGGTTTATATAGAGGTGTGGTGTATATAGAGGTGTGGTGTGTATAAAGGTGTGGTGTATATAGAGGTGTGGTGTGTATAGAGGTGTGTATAGAGATGTGGTGTGTATAGAGGTGTGGTGTGTATAGAGGTGTATATAGAGGTGTGGTGTATATAGAGATGTTTATAGAGGAGGTGGTGTATATACAGATGTTTATAGAGGAGGTGGTGTATATAGAGATGTTTATAGAGGAGGTGGTGTATATAGAGGTGTTTATAGAGGAGGTGGTGTATGTAGAGGTGTTTATAGAGGTGGTGTATGTAGAGGTGTTTATAGAGGAGGTGGTGTACATAGAGGTGGTGTATGTAGAGGTGTTTATAGAGGAGGTGGTGTATATAGAGGTGTTTATGGAGGAGGTGGTGTATATAGAGATGTTTATAGAGGAGGTGGTGTATATACAGATGTTTATAGAGGAGGTGTGTGTATATAGAGATGTTTATAGAGGAGGTGGTGTATATAGAGGTGTTTATAGAGGAGGTGGTGTATATAGAGGTGGTGTATGTAGAGGTGTTTATAGAGGAGGTGGTGTATGTAGAGGTGTTTATAGAGGAGGTGGTGTATGTAGATATGTTTATAGAGGAGGTGGTGTATGTAGAGTTGTTTATAGATGAGGTGGTGTATGTAGAGGTGTTTATAGAGGTGGTGTATATAGAGGTGGTGTATGTAGAGGTGTTTATAGAGGAGGTGGTGTATGTAGAGGTGGTGTATGTAGAGGTGTATATAGAGGAGGTGGTGTATGTAGAGGTGTTTATAGAGGAGGTGGTGTATGTAGAGATGTTTATAGAGGAGGTGGTGTATGTAGAGGTGTTTATAGAGGAGGTGGTGTATGTAGAGGTGTTTATAGATGAGGTGGTGTATGTAGTGGTGGTGTTTATAGAGGAGGTGGTGTATATAGAGGTGGTGTATGTAGAGGTGTTTATAGAGGAGGTGGTGTATGTAGAGGTGTTTATAGAGGAGGTGGTGTATATAGAGGTGTGGTGTGTATATAGAGGTGTGGTGTATATAGAGGTGTGGTGTGTATAGAGGTGTGGTGTATATAGAGGTGTGGTGTGTATAGAGGTGTGGTGTATATAGAGGTGTGGTGTATATAGAGGTGTGTTGTATATAGAGGAGTATATAGAGGTGTGGTGTGTATAGAGGTGTGGTGTATATAGAGGTGTGGTGTGTATAGAGGTGTATATAGAGGTGTGGTGTGTATAGAGGTGTGGTGTATATAGAGGTGTGGTGTGTATAGAGGTGTATATAGAGGTGTGTTGTATATAGAGGTGTATATAGAGGTGTGGAGTGTATAGAGGTGTGGTGTATATAGAGGTGTGGTGTGTATAGAGGTGTGGTGTATATAGAGGTGTGTTGTATATAGAGGTGTGTTGTATATAGAGGTGTATTTAGAGGTGTGGTGTGTATAGAGGTGTATATATAGGTGTGGTGTGTATAGAGGTGTGGTGTATATAGAGGTGTGGTGTGTATAGAGGTGTGGTGTATATAGAGGTGTGGTGTATATATAGGTGTGTTGTATATAGAGGTGTATATAGAGGTGTGGTGTATATAGAGGTTTGATGTGTATAGAGGTGTATATAGAGGTGTGGTGTGTATAGAGGTGTGGTGTATATAGAGGTGTGGTGTGTATAGAGGTGTATATAGTGGTGTGTAGAGGTGTATATAGAGGTGTGGTGTGTATAAAGGTGTGGTGTATATAGAGGTGTGGTGTGTAGGTGTGTATAGAGGTGTGGTGTATATAGAGGTGTGGTGTGTATAGAGGTGTGGTGTGTATAGAGGTGTTTATAGAGGAGGTGGTGTATATAGAGATGTTTATAGAGGAGGTGGTTTATATACAGATGTTTATAGAGGAGGTGGTGTATATAGAGATGTTTATAGAGGAGGTGGTGTATATAGAGGTGTTTATAGAGGTGGGTGGTGTATATAGAGGTGGTGTATGTAGAGGTGTTTATAGAGGAGGTGGTGCATGTAGAGGTGTTTATAGAGGAGGTGGTGTATGTAGATATGTTTATAGAGGAGGTGGTGTATGTAGAGATGTTTATAGATGAGGTGGTGTATGTAAAGGTGTTTATAGAGGAGGTGGTGTATATAGAGGTGGTGTATGTAGAGGTGTTTATAGAGAGGAGGTGTTGTATGTAGAGGTGTTTATAGAGGAGGTGGTGTATATAGAGGGTGTGGTGTATATAGAGGTGTGGTGTGTATAGAGGTGTGGTGTATATAGAGGTGTATATAGAGGTGTGGTGTGTATAGAGGTGTGGTGTATATAGAGGTGTGGTGTGTATAGAGGTGTGGTGTATATAGAGGTGTGGTGTATATAGAGGTGTGTTGTATATAGAGGTGTATATAGAGGTGTGGTGTATATAGAGGTCTGGTGTGTATAGAGGTGTATATAGAGGTGTGGTGTGTATAGAGGTGTGGTGTATATAGAGGTGTGGTGTGTATAGAGGTGTATATAGAGGTGTGGTGTATATAGAGGTGTATATAGAGGTGTGGAGTGTATAGAGGTGTGGTGTATATAGAGGTGTGGTGTGTATAGAGGTGTGGTGTATATAGAGGTGTGTTGTATATAGAGGTGTGTTGTATATAGAGGTGTATATAGAGGTGTGGTGTGTATAGAGGTGTATATAGAGGTGTGGTGTGTATAGAGGTGTGGTGTATATAGAGGTGTGGTGTGTATAGAGGTGTGGTGTATATAGAGGGTGTGTTGTATATAGAGGTGTATATAGAGGTGTGGTGTATATAGAGGTTTGATGTGTATAGAGGTGTATATAGAGGTGTGGTGTGTATAGAGGTGTATATAGAGGTGTGGTGTATATAGAGGTGTGGTGTGTATAGAGGTGTGGTGTATATAGAGGTGTGGTGTGTATAGAGGTGTGTATAGAGATGTGGTGTGTATAGAGGTGTGGTGTATATAGAGGTGTGGTGTGTATAGAGGTGTGGTGTGTATAGAGGTGTATATAGAGGTGTGGTGTATATAGAGATGTTTATAGAGGAGGTGGTGTATATACAGATGTTTATAGAGGAGGTGGTGTATATAGAGATGTTTATAGAGGAGGTGGTGTATATAGAGGTGTTTATAGAGGAGGTGGTGTATGTAGAGGTGTTTATAGAGGAGGTGGTGTATGTAGAGGTGTTTATAGAGGATGTGGTGTATATAGAGATGTTTATAGAGGAGGTGGTGTTTATAGAGGAGGTGGTGTATATAGAGGTGTTTATAGAGGAGGTGGTGTATATAGAGATGTTTATAGAGGAGGTGGTGTATATACAGATGTTTATAGAGGAGGTGGTGTATGTAGAGGTGTTTATAGAGGAGGTGGTGTATGTAGAGGTGTTTATAGAGGAGGTGGTGTATATAGAGATGTTTATAGAGGAGGTGGTGTTTATAGAGGAGGTGGTGTATATAGAGGTGTTTATAGAGGAGGTGGTGTATATAGAGGTGGTGTATGTAGAGGTGGTGGATGTAGAGGTGTTTATAGAGGAGGTGTATATAGAGATGTTTATAGAGGAGGTGGTGTTTGTAGAGGTGTTTATAGAGGAGGTGGTGTATGTAGAGGTGTTTATAGAGGAGGTGGTGTATGTAGAGGTGTATATAGAGGAGGTGGTGTATGTAGAGATGTTTATAGAGGAGGTGGTGTATGTAGAGATGTTTATAGATGAGGTGGTGTATATAGAGATGTTTATAGAGGAGGTGGTGTATATAGAGGTGTTTATAGAGGAGGTGGTGTATGTAGAGGTGTTTATAGAGGAGGTGGTGTATGTGGAGGTGTTTATAGAGGAGGTGGTGTATATAGAGATGTTTATAGAGAGGTGGTGTTTATAGAGGAGGTGGTGTATATAGAGGTGTTTATAGAGGAGGTGGTGTATATAGAGGTGTTTATAGAGGAGGTGGTGTATATAGAGGTGTTTATAGAGGAGGTGGTGTATGTAGAGGTGTTTATAGAGGAGGTGGTGTATGTAGAGGTGTTTATAGAGGAGGTGGTGTATATAGAGGAGGTGGTGTATATAGAGATGTTTATAGAGGAGGTGGTGTTTATAGAGGATAGTGGTGTATATAGAGGTGTTTATAGAGGAGGTGGTGTATATAGAGATGTTTATAGAGGAGGTGGTGTTTATAGAGGAGGTGGTGTATGTAGAGGTGTTTATAGAGGAGGTGGTGTATGTAGAGATGTTTATAGAGGAGGTGGTGTATGTAGAGGTGTTTATAGAGGAGGTGGTGTATATAGAGGTGTTTATAGAGGAGGTGGTGTATATAGAGGTGTTTATAGAGGAGGTGGTGTATGTAGAGGTGTTTATAGAGGAGGTGGTGTATGTAGAGGTGTTTATAGAGGAGGTGGTGTATGTAGAGGTGTTTATAGATGAGGTGGTGTATGTAGAGGTGTTTATAGAGGAGGTGGTGTATGTAGAGGTGTTTATAGAGGTGGTGTATATAGAGGTGTTTATAGAGGAGGTGGTGTATATAGAGGTGGTGTATGTAGAGGTGTTTATAGAGGAGGTGGTGTATGTAGAGGTGTTTATAGAGGAGGTGGTGTATATAGAGGTGTATATAGAGGTGTGGTGTATATAGAGGTGTGGTGTGTATAGAGGTGTGGTGTATATAGAGGTGTATATAGAGGTGTGGTGTGTATAGAGGTGTGGTGTATATAGAGGTGTAGAGGGTGTGTATAGAGGTGTGTTGTATATAGAGGTGTATATAGAGGTGTGGTGTGTATAGAGGTGTATATAGAGGTGTGGTGTGTATAGAGGTGTGGTGTATATAGAGGTGTGGTGTGTATAGAGGTGTATATAGAGGTGTGGTGTATATAGAGGGTTTATATAGAGGTGTGGTGTGTATAGAGGTGTGGTGTATATAGAGGTGTGTTGTATATAGAGGTGTATATAGAGGTGTGGTGTGTATAGAGGTGTATATAGAGGTGTGGTGTGTATAGAGGTATATGTGGTGTATATAGAGTGTGTTGTATATAGAGGTGTATATAGACGTGTGGTGTATATAGAGGTTTGGTGTGTATAGAGGTGTATATAGAGGTGTGGTGTGTATAGAGGTGTATATAGAGGTGTGTGTGTATATAGAGGTGTGGTGTGTATAAAGGTGTGGTGTATATAGAGGTGTGGTGTGTATAGAGATGTGGTGTGTATAGAGTGTGTGGTGTATATAGAGGTGTGGTGTGTATAGAGGTGTGGTGTATATAGAGGTGTGGTGTATATAGAGGTGTGGTGTATATAGAGATGTTTATAGAGGAGGTGGTGTATATAGAGATGTTTATAGAGGAGGTGGTGTATATAGAGATGTTTATAGAGGAGGTGGTGTATATAGAGGTGTTTATAGAGGAGGTGGTGTATATAGAGATGTTTATAGAGGAGGTGGTGTATATAGAGGTGTTTATAGAGGAGGTGATGTATATAGAGATGTTTATAGAGGTGGTGTATATACAGATGTTTATAGAGGAGGTGGTGTATATAGAGATGTTTATAGAGGAGGTGGTGTATATAGAGGTGTTTATAGAGGAGGTGGTGTATGTAGAGGTGTTTATAGAGGAGGTGGTGTATGTAGAGGTGTTTATAGAGGAGGTGGTGTATATAGAGATGTTTATAGAGGAGGTGGTGTTTATAGAGGAGGTGGTGTATATAGAGGTGTTTATAGAGGAGGTGTGGTGTATATAGAGGTGGTGTATGTAGAGGTGGTGTATGTAGGGGGTGTTTATAGAGGAGGTGTATATAGAGATGTTTATAGAGGAGGTGGTGTTTGTAGAGGTGTTTATAGAGGAGGTGGTGTATGTAGAGGTGTTTATAGAGGAGGTGGTGTATGTAGAGGTGTATATAGAGGAGGTGGTGTATGTAGAGATGTTTATAGAGGAGGTGGTTTATGTAGAGATGTTTATAGAGGAGGTGGTGTATGTAGAGGTGTTTATAGAGGAGGTGGTGTATATAGAGGTGTTTATAGAGGAGGTGGTGTATATAGAGGTGGTGTATGTAGAGGTGTTTATAGAGGTGTTTATAGAGGGTGGTGTATGTAGAGGTGTTTATAGAGGTGGTGTATGTAGAGGTGTATATAGAGGTGGTGTATGTAGAGGTGTTTATAGAGGTGGTGTATATAGAGATGTTTATAGAGCTGGTGTTTATAGAGGTGGTGTATATAGAGATGTTTATAGAGGAGGTGGTGTTTATAGAGCTGGTTTATAGAGGTGGTGTATGTAGAGGTGTTTATAGAGGAGGTGGTGTATATAGAGGTGTTTATAGAGGAGGTGGTGTATGTAGAGGTGTTTATAGAGGAGGTGGTGTATGTAGAGGTGTTTATGGAGGAGGTGGTGTATGTAGAGGTGTATATAGAGGAGTGGTGTATGTAGAGGTGGTGTTTATAGAAGAGGTGGTGTATATAGAGGTGTTTATAGAGGAGGTGGTGTATGTAGAGGTGTTTATAGAAGAGGTGGTGTATATAGAGATGTTTATAGAGGAGGTGGTGTATGTAGAGGTGTTTATAGAAGAGGTGGTGTATATAGAGATGTTTATAGAGGAGGTGGTGTATAGAGGTGTTTATAGAGGTGCTAATCCCTGTTTGATCCTTTCCTTCCCATCCTCTTAGCACTCCGATCCACATTCTGACCCAGCTCAGCTGGTTTCCCCTGACAACGCTGTGTGTGTGTCAGAGAGAGAGAGAGAGTTGTGAGAAGTCAGGCAGGTTTTTAGTAAGTTATTTATTCTTGTTTTCTGCAGTTAGAGAGAATCAGTAATGCTGTATGTATTCTGGAAGGACTACTGCAGGAGCGTAACGTGGCTGTTGTCAGTCTCTCAGACTTCTCAGGATATAGTTCTCTCTCTCCAGCTGGGCGTTCCTTTCTGATAGTTCTTTTATCTGTTCCCATAGCAACTCCACTTCCTCTCTGACCGCCAGCATCAGGTGGGTCTTTACAAGGTCCTGAGTGGACAAATATTAAGAACACCATGACAGACTGACCAGGTGAATCCTATGATCCTTCTTCAGTGTAAGTAAAAGGGGAGGAGACAGGTTAAAGAAGGATTTTTAAGCCTTGAGACATGGATTGTGTATGAGCAAGAGGAAGGATTTAAGTGCCTTTGAACAGGGTATGGTAGTAGGTGCCAGGCGCACTGGTTTGTGTCAAGAACTACAACGCTGCTGGGTTTTTCCACGCTCAACAGTTTCCCACGTGTGTCAAGAAGGGTCCACCACAAAAAGGACATCCAGCCAATTTAACACAACTGTGGGAAGTATTGGGGTCAACATGGGCCAGCATCCCTGGGGAAAGATTGCAACACCTTGTAGAGTCAACATGGGCCAGCATCCCTGGGGAAAGATTGCAACACCTTGTAGAGTCAACATGGGCCAGCATCCCTGGGGAAAGATTGCAACACCTTGTAGAGTCCATGACCGGCGAATTGAGGCTGTCCTGAGGGAGGGTGTTCCTAATGTTTTGTACACTCAGTAGATATCACAATATAGAACTATCACTATATAACAATATACTGTGTCAATATACAACTATCACTATATAACAATATACTGTGTCAATATACAACTATCACTATATAACAATATACTGTGTCAATATACAACTATCACTATATAACAATATACTGTATCAATATATAACAATATACAGGTTGCCTATGTCTGGACTTGCCGCGTGGACAAATCAGGACGAAGATCTGGGTTTTGAAGTTGCGAGTGGGGGGGTATCACAGAGGAATAGGCGGTAAAACCGCGGTGGTACCTGTCGTAAGTGGAAGGGTTAATGGCAGCTACAGCCTTCATATCCCTTGAGGTAGTTTTGAGAAAGGTCGATTGCTGAATCGAGATCGGATCTCTTCCCTTGCTTGCGAGGCTCACCAATACGGAGGTAAATATCGCCATCCTCGTCTGTTGATCAGTACCTTTAGCTTGTTCGAAGTGAGCGCCACTGTAAATTAGCTTCTACATGCTCACTAAGTGTTGCTTCTTGTATCATGTACTGTGATTGGTTGATAAGGTTGATCGTTCCAAAACCACTGGAGGGGGTGAGCATGGTACCTCCCGGGCAGTTTGCGTCGGGGAGGTTCCAGCCTGAACCGAAATCTACAAGGTGTCGAAATCGTTCCACAGGGAAGCTGGCCCCATGTTGACTCCAACACTTCCCACTGTTGTGTCAAGTTGTCTGGATGTTCTTTGGGTGGTGGACCATTCTAGATACACACAGGAAACTGTTGAGCGTGAAAAACCCAGAAGCATTGTAGTTCTTGACACAAACCGGTGCACCTGGCACCTTCTATCTACCCCGTTCAAAGGAACTTAAATATTTTGTCTTGCTCATTCACCCTCTGAAATGCACAAATACCATCAATGTCTCAATTGTCTCAAAATCCTCCTTTAACCTGTCTCCTCCCCTTCATCGAGACGTGGATATCACAATAAGGTTATTACACAACAGACTAGATATCACAATAAGGTTATTACACAACAGAGACCTAGATATCACAATAAGGTTATTACACAACAGACTATTTATCACAATAAGGTTATTACACAACAGACTAGATATCACAATAAGGTTATTACACAACAGACTAGATATCACAATAAGGTTATTACACAACAGAGACCGAGATATCACAATACATGGTATCACAATAAGGTTATTACACAACAGACTAGGTATCACAATAAGGTTATTACACAACAGACTAGATATCACAATAAGATTATTACACAACAGACTAGATATCACAATAAGGTTATTACACAACAGACTAGATATCACAATAAGGTTATTACACAACAGAGACCTAGATATCACAATAAGGTCATTACACAACAGACTAGATATCACAATAAGGTTATTACACAACAGAGACCGAGATATCACAATACATGGTATCACAATAAGGTTATTACACAACAGACTAGATATCACAATAAGGTTATTACACAACAGAGACCGAGATATCACAATAAGGTTATTACACAACAGACTAGATATCACAACAGACTAGATATCACAATAAGGTTATTACACAACAGACTAGATATCACAACAGACTAGATATCACAATAAGGTTATTACACAACAGACTAGATATCACAATAAGGTTATTACACAACAGAGACCGAGATATCACAATACATGGTATCACAATAAGGTTATTACACAACAGACTAGGTATCACAATAAGGTTATTACACAACAGACTAGATATCACAATAAGGTTATTACACAACAGAGACCGAGATATCACAATAAGGTTATTACACAACAGACTAGATATCACAACAGACTAGATATCACAATAAGGTTATTACACAACAGACTAGATATCACAACAGACTAGATATCACAATAAGGTTATTACACAACAGACTAGATATCACAATAAGGTTATTACACAACAGAGACCGAGATATCACAATACATGGTATCACAATAAGGTTATTACACAACAGACTAGGTATCACAATAAGGTTATTACACAACAGACTAGATATCACAATAAGGTTATTACACAACAGAGACCGAGATATCACAATACATGGTATCACAATAAGGTTATTACACAACAGACTAGGTATCACAATAAGGTTATTACACAACAGACTAGATATCACAATAAGGTTATTACACAACAGACTAGATATCACAATAAGGTTATTACACAACAGACTAGATATCACAATAAGGTTATTACACAACAGACTAGATATCACAATAAGGTTATTACACAACAGACTAGATATCACAATAAGGTTATTACACAACAGAGACCGAGATATCACAATACATGGTATCACAATAAGGTTATTACACAACAGAGACCGAGATATCACAATACATGGTATCACAATAAGGTTATTACACAGACTAGATATCACAATAAGGTTATTACACAACAGACTAGATATCACAATAAGGTTATTACACAACAGAGACCTAGATATCACAATAAGGTCATTACACAACAGACTAGATATCACAATAAGGTTATTACACAACAGAGACCTAGATATCACAATAAGGTTATTACACAACAGACTAGATATCACAATAAGGTTATTACACAACAGAGACCGAGATATCACAATACATGGTATCACAATAAGGTTATTACACAACAGACTAGATATCACAATAAGGTTATTACACAACAGAGACCGAGATATCACAATAAGGTTATTACACAACAGACTAGATATCACAACAGACTAGATATCACAATAAGGTTATTACACAACAGACTAGATATCACAACAGACTAGATATCACAATAAGGTTATTACACAACAGACTAGATATCACAATAAGGTTATTACTTTTACACCTGCATTGTTTGCTGTTTGGGGTTTTAGGCTGGGTTTCTGTACAGCACTTTGAGATATCAGCTGACGTACGAAGGGCTATATAAATAAATTTGATTTGATTTGATTTGATTACACAACAGAGACCGAGATATCACAATACATGGTATCACAATAAGGTTATTACACAACAGACTAGGTATCACAATAAGGTTATTACACAACAGACTAGATATCACAATAAGGTTATTACACAACAGAGACCGAGATATCACAATACATGGTATCACAATAAGGTTATTACACAACAGACTAGATATCACAATAAGGTTATTACACAACAGAGACCGAGATATCACAATAAGGTTATTACACAACAGACTAGATATCACAACAGACTAGATATCACAATAAGGTTATTACACAACAGACTAGATATCACAACAGACTAGATATCACAATAAGGTTATTACACAACAGACTAGATATCACAATAAGGTTATTACACAACAGAGACCGAGATATCACAATACATGGTATCACAATAAGGTTATTACACAACAGACTAGGTATCACAATAAGGTTATTACACAACAGACTAGATATCACAATAAGGTTATTACACAACAGACTAGATATCACAATAAGGTTATTACACAACAGAGACCGAGATATCACAATACATGGTATCACAATAAGGTTATTACACAACAGACTAGGTATCACAATAAGGTTATTACACAACAGACTAGATATCACAATAAGGTTATTACACAACAGACTAGATATCACAATAAGGTTATTACACAACAGACTAGATATCACAATAAGGTTATTACACAACAGACTAGATATCACAAGGTTATTACACAACAGACTAGATATCACAATAAGGTTATTACACAACAGACTAGATATCACAATAAGGTTATTACACAACAGACTAGATATCACAATAAGGTTATTACACAACAGACTAGATATCACAATAAGGTTATTACACAACAGACTAGATATCGCAATAAGGTTATTACACAACATACTAGATATCACAATAAGGTTATTACACAGACTAGGTATCACAATAAGGTTATTACACAACAGACTAGATATCACAATAAGGTTATTACACAACAGACTAGATATCACAATACATGGTATCACAATAAGGTTATTACACAACAGACTAGATATCACAATAAGGTTATTACACAACAGACCTAGATATCACAATAAGGTGATATCACAATAAGGTTATTACACAACAGATCTAGATATCACAATAAGGTTATTAAACAACAGACTAGATATCACAATAAGGTTATTACACAACAGACTAGATATCACAATAAGGTTATTACCCAACAGACTAGATATCACAATAAGGTTATTACACAACAGACTAGATATCACAATAAGGTTATTACACAACAGACTAGATATCACAATAAGGTTATTACACAACAGACTAAATAACACAATAAGGTTATTACACAACAGAGACCTACCATTGCCTGCTCTATCTTGTTGTCTATTGCGATCATGCTGCTGCTCGACCCACTGCAAAGACAATAAAATAAACCAGTCAGAATATGTTGACGTGTCTCGGTTCAGTGTCATGTGGTGGTTCACATTAATTCCTAAACACCTCAAACATCTAACATCCACTGCAGCAAAAACACACAAAAAATGGCACCCTGTTCCCTACATAGTACATAGACCAGGGTGCCTTCACAGTCTTTGTTAGATCACACAGCACAGAGGCACAGAGCCAGAGACCCACTTCTAACCCAGCCAGCTACACTAACCCCACAGAGCCAGAGACCCAACTCTAACCCAGCCAGCTACCCTAACCCCACAGAGCCAGAGACCCAACTCTAACCCAGCCAGCTACCCTAACCCCACAGAACCAGAGACCCAACTCTAACCCAGCCAGCTACCCTAACCCCACAGAGCCAGAGACCCAACTCTAACCCAGCAAGCTACCCTAACACCTAACCCCACAGAGCCAGAGACCCAACTCTAACCCAGCCAGCTACCCTAACCCCACAGAGCCAGAGACCCAACTCTAACCCAGCAAGCTACCCTAACCCCTAACCCCACAGAGACAGAGACCCAACTCTAACCCAGCCAGCTACCCTAACCCCACAGAGCCAGAGACCCAACTCTAACCCAGCAAGCTACCCTAACCCCTAACCCCACAGAGCCAGAGACCCAACTCTAAACCAGCCAGCTACCCTAACCCCACAGAGACAGAGACCCACCTCTAACCCAGCCAGCTACCCTAACCACTAACCTCACAGAGCCAGAGACCCACCTCTAACCCAGCCAGCTACCCTAACCCCACAGAACCAGAGACCCACCTCTAACCCAGCCAGCTACCCTAACCCCACAGAACCAGAGACCCAACTCTAACCCAGCCCCAGCCAGCTACCCTAACCCCACAGAACCAGAGACCCACCTCTAACCCAGCCAGCTACCCTAACCCCTAACCCAGCCCCAGCCAGCTACCCTAACCCCATAGAGCCAGAGACCCAACTCTAACCCAGCCAGCTACCCTAACCCCACAGAGCCAGAGACCCACCTCTAACCCAGCCAGCTACCCTAAGCCCACAGAACCAGAGACCAAACTCTAACCCAGCCAGCTACCCTAACCCCACAGAGCCAGAGACCCACCTGTAACCCAGCCAGCTACCCTAACCCCACAGAGCCAGAGACCCAACTCTAACCCAGCCCCAGCCAGCTACCCTAACCCCACAGAACCAGAGACCCAACTCTAACCCAGCCCAGCCATCCAGTTGATCACAGATGAGAGCAGCGTTGTCTGTGGATTTAGATTATGCAGATTACTTCCTGATTCTATCCACATGTCTCATTGGCAAATCATCACTTTACTTTCCGCATGGCGGAGTCTCCTGTCAAGGCGAGGGAAGTGTGCTCACAGAGCCAGAGACCCAACTCTAAACCAGCCCCAGCCAGCTACCCTAACACCTAACCTCACAGAGACAGAGACCCAACTCTAACCCAGCCAGCTACCCTAACCCCACAGAGCCAGAGACCCAACTCTAACCCAGCCAGCTACCCTAACCCCACAGAACCAGAGACCCAACTCTAACCCAGCCCCAGCCAGCTACCCTAACCCCACAGAACCAGAGACCCACCTCTAACCCAGCCAGCTACCCTAAACCCATAGAGCCAGAGACCCAACTCTAACCCAGCCAGCTACCCTAACCCGGCCCCAGCCAGCTACCCTAACCCCATAGAGCCAGAGACCCACCTCTAACCCAGCCAGCTACCCTAACCCAGCCCCTGCCAGCTACCCTAACCCCATAGAGCCAGAGACCCAACTCTAACCCAGCCAGCTACGCTAACCCCGTAGAGCCAGAGACCCAACTCTAACCCAGCCAGCTACGCTAACCCCACAGAGCCAGAGACCCACCTCTAACCCAGCCAGCTACCCCAAGCCCACAGAACCAGAGACCCAACTCTAACCCAGCCAGCTACCCTAACCCCACAGAACCAGAGACCCAACTCTAACCCAGCCCCAGCCAGCTACCCTAACCCCATAGAGCCAGAGACCCAACTCTAACCCAGCCAGCTACCCTAACCCCACAGAGCCAGAGACCCAACTCTAACCCAGCCAGCTACCCTAACCCCACAGAGCCAGAGACCCACCTCTAACCCAGCCAGCTACCCTAAGCCCACAGAACCAGAGACCCAACTCTAACCCAGCTAGCTACCCTAACCACACAGAGCCAGAGACCCACCTCTAACCCAGCCAGCTACCCTAAGCCCACAGAACCAGAGACCCAACTCTAACCCAGCCAGCTACCCTAACCCCACAGAGCCAGAGACCCACCTGTAACCCAGCCAGCTACCCTAACCCCACAGAGCCAGAGACCCAACTCTAACACAGCCCCAGCCAGCTACCCTAACCCCACAGAACCAGAGACCCAACTCTAACCCAGCCCCAGCCAGCTACCCTAACCCCACAGAACCAGAGACCCAACTCTAACCCAGCCCCAGCCAGCTACCCTAACCCCTAACCCCACAGAGACAGAGACCCAACTCTAACCCAGCCAGCTACCCTAACCCCACAGAGCCAGAGACCCAACTCTAACCCAGCCAGCTACCCTAACCCCACAGAACCAGAGACCCACCTCTAACCCAGCCAGCTACCCTAACCCAGCCCCAGCCAGCTACCCTAACCCCATAGAGCCAGAGACCCAACTCTAACCCAGCCAGCTACCCTAACCCCACAGAGCCAGAGACCCACCTCTAACCCAGCCAGCTACCCCAAGCCCACAGAACCAGAGACCCAACTCTAACCCAGCCAGCTACCCTAACCCCACAGAACCAGAGACCCAACTCTAACCCAGCCCCAGCCAGCTACCCTAACCCCACAGAGCCAGAGACCCAACTCTAACCCAGCCCCAGCCAGCTACCCTAACCCCACAGAACCAGAGACCCAACTCTAACCCAGCCCCAGCCATCCAGTTGATCCCAGATGAGAGCAGCTTTGTCTGTGGATTTAGATTATGCAGATTACTTCCTGATTCTATCCACATGTCTCATTGGCAAATCATCACTTTACTTTCCGCATGGCGGAGTCTCCTGTCAAGGCGAGGGAAGTGTGCTCACAGAGCCAGAGACCCAACTCTAACCCAGCCAGCTACCCTAACCTCACAGAGCCAGATGAGACCCACCTCTAAACCAGCCAGCTACCCTAACCCCTAACCCCACAGAACATGAGACCCAACTCTAACCCAGCCAGCTACCCTAACCTCACAAAGCCAGAGACCCAACTCTAACCCAGTCAGCTACCCTAACCCCACAGAGCCAGAGACCCAACTCTAACCCAGCCCCAACCAGCTACCTTAACCCCTAACCCCACAGAACCAGAGACCCAACTCTAACCCAGCCCCAGCCAGCTACCCTAACCCCATAGAGCCAGAGACCCAACTCTAACCCAGCCAGCTACCCTAACCCCACAGAGCCAGAGACCCACCTCTAACCCAGCCAGCTACCCTAAGCCCACAGAACCAGAGACTCAACTCTAACCCAGCTAGCTACCCTAACCCCTAACCCCACAGAACCAGAGACCCAACTCTAACCCAGCCAGCTACCCTAACCCCACAGAGCCAGAGACCCACCTGTAACCCAGCCAGCTACCCTAACCCCACAGAGCCAGAGACCCAACTCTAACCCAGCCCCAGCCAGCTACCCTAACCCCACAGAACCAGAGACCCAACTCTAACCCAGCCAGCTACCCTAAGCCCACAGAGCCAGAGACCCAACTCTAACCCAGCCAGCTACCCTAACCCCACAGAGCCAGAGACCCAACTCTAACCCAGCCCCAGCCAGCTACCCTAACCCCACAGAACCAGAGACCCAACTCTAACCCAGCCAGCTACCCTAACCCCACAGAACCAGAGACCCAACTCTAACCCAGCCAGCTACCCTAACCCCACAGAACCAGAGACCCAACTCTAACCCAGCCAGCTACCCTAACCCCACAGAACCAGAGACCCAACTCTAACCCAGCCCCAGCCAGCTACCCTAACCCCACAGAACCAGAGACCCAACTCTAACCCAGCCCAGCCATCCAGTTGATCCCAGATGAGAGCAGCTTTGTCTGTGGATTTAGATTATGCAGATTACTTCCTGATTCTATCCACATGTCTCATTGGCAAATCATCACTTTACTTTCCGCATGGCGGAGTCTCCTGTCAAGGCGAGGGAAGTGTGCTCACAGAGCCAGAGACCCAACTCTAACCCAGCCAGCTACCCTAACCCCATAGATCCAGAGACCCAACTCTAAACCAGCCCCAGCCAGCTACCCTAACCCCACAGAACCAGAGACCCAACTCTAACCCAGCCCAGCCATCCAGTTGATCCCAGATGAGAGCAGCTTTGTCTGTGGATTTAGATTATGCAGATTACTTCCTGATTCTATCCACATGTCTCATTGGCAAATCATCACTTTACTTTCCGCATGGCGGAGTCTCCTGTCAAGGCGAGGGAAGTGTGCTCACAGAGCCAGAGACCCAACTCTAACCCAGCCAGCTACCCTAACCCCACAGAGCCAGAGACCCAACTCTAACCCAGCCAGCTACCCTAACCCCACAGAACCAGAGACCCACCTCTAACCCAGCCAGCTACCCTAACCCAGCCCCAGCCAGCTACCCTAACCCCATAGAGCCAGAGACCCAACTCTAACCCAGCCAGCTACCCTAACCCCACAGAGCCAGAGACCCACCTCTAACCCAGCCAGCTACCCCAAGCCCACAGAACCAGAGACCCAACTCTAACCCAGCCAGCTACCCTAACCCCACAGAACCAGAGACCCAACTCTAACCCAGCCAGCTACCCTAACCCCACAGAGCCAGAGACCCACCTCTAACCCAGCCAGCTACCCTAACCCCACAGAACCAGAGACCCAACTCTAACCCAGCCCCAGCCAGCTACCCTAACCCCACAGAACCAGAGACCCAACTCTAACCCAGCCCCAGCCATCCAGTTGATCCCAGATGAGAGCAGCTTTGTCTGTGGATTTAGATTATGCAGATTACTTCCTGATTCTATCCACATGTCTCATTGGCAAATCATCACTTTACTTTCCGCATGGCGGAGTCTCCTGTCAAGGCGAGGGAAGTGTGCTCACAGAGCCAGAGACCCAACTCTAACCCAGCCAGCTACCCTAACCCCATAGATCCAGAGACCCAACTCTTCAAGAGGGCCACCATTGTTCCTGTTCCCAAGAAAGCTAAGGTAACTGAGCTAAACGACTACCGCCCCGTAGCACTCACTTCCGTCATCATGAAGTGCTTTGAGAGACTAGTCAAGGACCATATCACCTCCACCCTACCTGACACCCTAGACCCACTCCAATTTGCTTACCGCCCAAATAGGTCCACAGACGATGCAATCTCAACCACACTGCACACTGCCCTAACCCACCTGGACAAGAGGAATACCTATGTGAGAATGCTGTTCATCGACTACAGCTCGGCATTCAACACCATAGTACCTTCCAAGCTCGTCATCAAGCTTGAGACCCTGGGTCTCACCCCGCCCTGTGCAACTGGGTACTGGACTTCCTGACGGGCCGCCCCCAGGTGGTGAGGGTAGGCAACAACATCTCCTCCCCGCTGATCCTCAACACGGGGCCCCACAAGGGTGCGTTCTGAGCCCTCTCCTGTACTCCCTGTTCACACGACTGCGTGGCCACGCACGCCTCCAACTCAATCATCAAGTTTGCGGATCGACACAACAGTGGTAGGCTTGATTACCAACAACGACGAGACGGCCTACAGGGAGGAGGTGAGGGCCCTCGGAGTGTGGTGTCAGGAAAATAACCTCACACTCAACGTCAACAAAACTAAGGAGATGATTGTGGACTTCAGGAAACAGCAGAGGGAACACCCCTATCCACATCGATGGAACAGTAGTGGAGAGGGTAGCTAGTTTTAAGTTCCTCGGCATACACATCACAGACAAACTGAATTGGTCCACTCACACTGACAGCGTCGTGAAGAAGAGCGCAGCAGCGCCTATTCAACCTCAGGAGGCTGAAGAAATTCGGCTTGTCACCAAAAGCACTCACAAACTTCTACAGATGCACAATCGAGAGCATCCTGGCGGGCTGTATCACCGCCTGGTACGGCAACTGCTCCGCCCTCAACCGTAAGGCTCTCCAGAGGGTAGTGAGGACTGCACAACGCATCACCGGGGCAAACTACCTGCCTTCCAGGACACCTACACCACCCGTTGTTACAGGAAGGCCATAAAGATCATCAAGGACATCAACCACCCGAACCACTGCCTGTTCACCCCGCTATCATCCAGAAGGCGAGGTCAGTACAGGTGCATCAAAGCTGGGACCGAGAGACTGAAAAACAGCTTCTATCTCAAGGCCATCAGACTGTTAAACAGCCACCACTAACACTGAGTGGCTGCTGCCAACACACTGTCATTGACACTGACCCAACTCCAGCCATTTTAATAATGGGAATTGATGGGAAATGATGTAAATATATCACTAGCCACTTTAAACAATGCTACCTTATATAATGTTACTTACCCTACATTATTCATCTCATATGCATATGTATATACTGTACTCTACATCATCGACTGCATCCTTATGTAACACATGTATCACTAGCCACTTTAACTATGCCACTTTGTTTACTTTGTCTACACACTCATCTCATATGTATATACTGTACTCGATACCATCTACTGTATGCTGCTCTGTACCATCACTCATTCATATATCCTTATGTACATGTTCCTTATCCCCTTACACTGTGTATAAGACAGTAGTTTTGGAATTGTTAGTTAGATTACTTGTTGGTTATCACTGCATTGTCGGAACTAGAAGCACAAGCATTTCGCTACACTCGCATTAACATCTGCTAACCATGTGTATGTGACAAATAAAATTTGATTTGATTTGATTTGAACCAGCCCCAGCCAGCTACCCTAACCCCTAACCCCACAGAGACAGAGACCCAACTCTAACCCAGCCAGCTACCCTAACCCCACAGAGCCAGAGACCCAACTCTAACCCAGCCAGCTACCCTAACCCCACAGAACCAGAGACCCACCTCTAACCCAGCCAGCTACCCTAACCCAGCCCCAGCCAGCTACCCTAACCCCATAGAGCCAGAGACCCAACTCTAACCCAGCCAGCTACCCTAACCCCACAGAGCCAGAGACCCACCTCTAACCCAGCCAGCTACCCCAAGCCCACAGAACCAGAGACCCAACTCTAACCCAGCCAGCTACCCTAACCCCACAGAGCCAGAGACCCAACTCTAACCCAGCCCCAGCCAGCTACCCTAACCCCACAGAACCAGAGACCCAACTCTAACCCAGCCAGCTACCCTAAGCCCACAGAGCCAGAGACCCAACTCTAACCCAGCCAGCTACCCTAACCCCACAGAGCCAGAGACCCAACTCTAACCCAGCCCCAGCCAGCTACCCTAACCCCACAGAACCAGAGACCCAACTCTAACCCAGCCAGCTACCCTAACCTCACAAAGCCAGAGACCCAACTCTAACCCAGTCAGCTACCCTAACCCCACAGAGCCAGAGACCCAACTCTAACCCAGCCCCAACCAGCTACCTTAACCCCTAACCCCACAGAACCAGAGACCCAACTCTAACCCAGCCCCAAGCTACCCTAACCCCAGCAGAGACCCAGCCACCCAGCCAGCTAACCCCTAACCCCACAGAACCATGAGACCCAACTCTAACCCAGCCAGCTACCCTAACCTCACAAAGCCAGAGCCCCAACTCCAGCTACCCTAACCCCACAGAGCCAGAGACCCAACTCTAACCCAGCCCCAACCAGCTACCTTAACCCCTAACCCCACAGAACCAGAGACCCAACTCTAACCCAGCCCCAGCCAGCTACCCTAACCCCATAGAGCCAGAGACCCAACTCTAACCCAGCCAGCTACCCTAACCCCACAGAGCCAGAGACCCACCTCTAACCAAGCCAGCTACCCTAACCCCACAGAGCCAGAGACCCAACTCTAACCCTAAGCCCACAGCCAGCTACCCAACTCCCAGCCAGAACCCCCAGAGAGACCCAACTCTAACCCAGCCAGCTACCCTAACCCCACAGAACCAGAGACCCAACTCTAACCCAGCCCAGCCATCCAGTTGATCCCAGATGAGAGCAGCTTTGTCTGTGGATTTAGATTATGCAGATTACTTCCTGATTCTATCCACATGTCTCATTGGCAAATCATCACTTTACTTTCCGCATGGCGGAGTCTCCTGTCAAGGCGAGGGAAGTGTGCTCACAGAGCCAGAGACCCAACTCTAAACCAGCCCCAGCCAGCTACCCTAACCCCTAACCTCACAGAGACAGAGACCTAACTCTAACCCAGCCAGCTACCCTAACCCCACAGAGCCAGAGACCCAACTCTAACCCAGCCAGCTACCCTAACCCCACAGAACCAGAGACCCAACTCTAACCCAGCCCCAGCCAGCTACCCTAACCCCACAGAACCAGAGACCCACCTCTAACCCAGCCAGCTACCCTAACCCAGCCCCAGCCAGCTACCCTAACCCCATAGAGCCAGAGACCCAACTCTAACCCAGCCAGCTACCCTAACCCCACAGAGCCAGAGACCCAACTCTAACCCAGCCAGCTACCCTAACCCCACAGAACCAGAGACCCACCTCTAACCCAGCCAGCTACCCTAACCCCACAGAACCAGAGACCCAACTCTAACCCAGCCAGCTACCCTAACCCCACAGAACCAGAGACCCAACTCTAACCCAGCCCCAGCCACCCTACCCTAACCCCACAGAACCAGAGACCCACCTCTAACCCAGCCAGCTACCCTAACCCCTAACCCAGCCCCAGCCAGCTACCCTAACCCCATAGAGCCAGAGACCCAACTCTAACCCAGCCAGCTACCCTAACCCCACAGAGCCAGAGACCCACCTCTAACCCAGCCAGCTACCCTAAGCCCACAGAACCAGAGACCCAACTCTAACCCAGCCAGCTACCCTAACCCCACAGAGCCAGAGACCCACCTGTAACCAAGCCAGCTACCCTAACCCCACAGAGCCAGAGACCCAACTCTAACCCAGCCCCAGCCAGCTACCCTAACCCCACAGAACCAGAGACCCAACTCTAACCCAGCCAGCTACCCTAACCCCACAGAACCAGAGACCCAACTCTAACCCAGCCCAGCCATCCAGTTGATCCCAGATGAGAGCAGCTTTGTCTGTGGATTTAGATTATGCAGATTACTTCCTGATTCTATCCACATGTCTCATTGGCAAATCATCACTTTACTTTCCCCACAGGCCAGAGACTCCTGTCAGCCAGGAAGTGTGCCCCACAGAGCCAGAGACCCAACTCTAAACCAGCCCCAGCCAGCTACCCTAACCCCTAACCTCACAGAGACAGAGACCCAACTCTAACCCAGCCAGCTACCCTAACCCCACAGAGCCAGAGACCCAACTCTAACCCAGCCAGCTACCCTAACCCCACAGAACCAGAGACCCAACTCTAACCCAGCCCCAGCCAGCTACCCTAACCCAGCTACCCTAGCTACCCCCCACAGAACCAGAGACCCACCTCTAACCCAGCCAGCTACCCTAACCCAGCCCCAGCCAGCTACCCTAACCCCATAGAGCCAGAGACCCAACTCTAACCCAGCCAGCTACCCTAACCCCACAGAGCCAGAGACCCAACTCTAACCCAGCCAGCTACCCTAACCCCACAGAACCAGAGACCCACCTCTAACCCAGCCAGCTACCCTAACCCCACAGAACCAGAGACCCACCTCTAACCCAGCCAGCTACCCTAACCCCACAGAACCAGAGACCCAACTCTAACCCAGCCCCAGCCAGCTACCCTAACCCCACAGAACCAGAGACCCACCTCTAACCCAGCCAGCTACCCTAACCCCTAACCCAGCCCCAGCCAGCTACCCTAACCCCATAGAGCCAGAGACCCAACTCTAACCCAGCCAGCTACCCTAACCCCACAGAGCCAGAGACCCACCTCTAACCCAGCCAGCTACCCTAAGCCCACAGAACCAGAGACCCAACTCTAACCCAGCCAGCTACCCTAACCCCACAGAGCCAGAGACCCACCTGTAACCAAGCCAGCTACCCTAACCCCACAGAGCCAGAGACCCAACTCTAACCCAGCCAGCTACCCTAACCCCACAGAACCAGAGACCCAACTCTAACCCAGCCCCAGCCAGCTACCCTAACCCCACAGAACCAGAGACCCACCTCTAACCCAGCCAGCTACCCTAACCCAGCCCCAGCCAGCTACCCTAACCCCATAGAGCCAGAGACCCAACTCTAACCCAGCCAGCTACCCTAACCCCACAGAACCCGAGACCCAACCCCAGCCAGCTACCCTAACCCCATAGAGCCAGAGACCCACCTCTAACCCAGCCAGCTACCCTAACCCCCCTAACCCAGCCCCTGCCAGCTACCCTAACCCCATAGAGCCAGAGACCCAACTCTAACCCAGCCAGCTACGCTAACCCCACAGAGCCAGAGACCCAACTCTAACCCAGCCAGCTACGCTAACCCCACAGAGCCAGAGACCACTAAACCACCTCTAACCCAGCCAGCTACCCCAAGCCCACAGAACCAGAGACCCAACTCTAACCCAGCCAGCTACCCTAACCCCACAGAACCAGAGACCCAACTCTAACCCAGCCCCAGCCAGCTACCCTAACCCCACAGAACCAGAGACCCACCTCTAACCCAGCCAGCTACCCCAAGCCCACAGAACCAGAGACCCAACTCTAACCCAGCCAGCTACCCTAACCCCACAGAACCAGAGACCCAACTCTAACCCAGCCCCAGCCAGCTACCCTAACCCCACAGAACCAGAGACCCAACTCTAACCCAGCCCCAGCCATCCAGTTGATCCCAGATGAGAGCAGCTTTGTCTGTGGATTTAGATTATGCAGATTACTTCCTGATTCTATCCACATGTCTCATTGGCAAATCATCACTTTACTTTCCGCATGGCGGAGTCTCCTGTCAAGCCGAGGGAAGTGTGCTCACAGAGCCAGAGACCCAACTCTAACCCAGCCAGCTACCCTAACCCCATAGATTCAGAGACCCAACTCTAAACCAGCCCCAGCCAGCTACCCTAACCCCTAACCCCACAGAGACAGAGACCCAACTCTAACCCAGCCAGCTACCCTAACCCCACAGAACCAGAGACCCACCTCTAACCCAGCCAGCTACCCTAACCCAGCCCCAGCCAGCTACCCTAACCCCATAGAGCCAGAGACCCAACTCTAACCCAGCCAGCTACCCTAACCCCACAGAGCCAGAGACCCACCTCTAACCCAGCCCCAGCCAGCTACCCTAACCCCACAGAGCCAGAGACCCAACTCTAACCCAGCCCCAGCCAGCTACCCTAACCCCACAGAGCCAGAGACCCAACTCTAACCCAGCCCCAGCCAGCTACCCTAACCCCACAGAACCAGAGACCCAACTCTAACCCAGCCAGCTACCCTAAGCCCACAGAACCAGAGACCCAACTCTAACCCAGCCAGCTACCCTAACCCCACAGAACCAGAGACCCAACTCTAACCCAGCCCCAGCCATCCAGTTGATCCCAGATGAGAGCAGCTTTGTCTGTGGATTTAGATTATGCAGATTACTTCCTGATTCTATCCACATGTCTCATTGGCAAATCATCACTTTACTTTCCGCATGGCGGAGTCTCCTGTCAAGGCGAGGGAAGTGTGCTCACAGAGCCAGAGACCCAACTCTAACCCAGCCAGCTACCCTAACCTCACAGAGCCAGATGAGACCCACCTCTAAACCAGCCAGCTACCCTAACCCCTAACCCCACAGAACATGAGACCCAAATCTAACCCAGCCAGCTACCCTAACCTCACAAAGCCAGAGACCCAACTCTAACCCAGTCAGCTACCCTAACCCCACAGAGCCAGAGACCCAACTCTAACCCAGCCCCAACCAGCTACCTTAACCCCTAACCCCACAGAACCAGAGACCCAACTCTAACCCAGCCCCAGCCAGCTACCCTAACCCCATAGAGCCAGAGACCCAACTCTAACCCAGCCAGCTACCCTAACCCCACAGAGCCAGAGACCCACCTCTAACCCAGCCAGCTACCCTAAGCCCACAGAACCAGAGATACAACTCTAACCCAGCTAGCTACCCTAACCCCACAGAGCCAGAGACCCACCTCTAACCCAGCCAGCTACCCTAAGCCCACAGAACCAGAGACCCAACTCTAACCCAGCCAGCTACCCTAACCCCACAGAGCCAGAGACCCACCTGTAACCCAGCCAGCTACCCTAACCCCACAGAGCCAGAGACCCAACTCTAACCCAGCCCCAGCCAGCTATCCTAACCCCACAGAACCAGAGACCCAACTCTAACCCAGCCCCAGCCATCCAGTTGATCCCAGATGAGAGCAGCGTTGTCTGTGGATTTAGATTATGCAGATTACTTCCTGATTCTATCCACATGTCTCATTGGCAAATCATCACTTTACTTTCCGCATGGCGGAGTCTCCTGTCAAGGCGAGGGAAGTGTGCTCACAGAGCCAGAGACCCAACTCTAACCCAGCCAGCTACCCTAACCCCACAGAGCCAGAGACCCAACTCTAACCCAGTCAGCTACCCTAACCCCACAGAGCCAGAGACCCAACTCTAACCCTCTAACCCAACTCTAACCCAGCCAGCTACCCTAACCTCACAAAGCCAGAGACCCAACTCTAACCCTCTAACCCAACTCTAACCCAGCCAGCTACCCTAACCTCACAAAGCCAGAGACCCAACTCTAACCCAGTCAGCTACCCTAACCCCACAGAGCCAGAGACCCAACTCTAACCCAGCCCCAGCCAGCTACCTTAACCCCTAACCCCACAGAACCAGAGACCCAACTCTAACCCAGCCCCAGCCAGCTACCCTAACCCCATAGAGCCAGAGACCCAACTCTAAACCAGCCCCAGCCAGCTACCCTAACCCCATAGAGCCAGAGACCCAACTCTAAACCAGCCCCAGCCAGCTACCCTAACCCCTAACCCCACAGAGCCAGAGACCCAACTCTAACCCAGCCAGCTACCCTAACCCCACAGAGCCAGAGACCCAACTCTAACCCAGCCAGCTACCCTAACCCCTAACCCCACAGAGACCCAACTCTAACCCAGCCAGCTACCCTAACCCCTAGCCCCACAGAGACCCAACTCTAACCCAGCCAGCTACCCTAACCCCACAGAACCAGAGACCCAACTCTAACCCAGCCCCAGCCAGCTACCCTAACCCCACAGAGCCAGAGACCCACCTGTAACCCAGCCAGCTACCCTAACCCCTAACCCCACAGAACCAGAGACCGAACTCTAACCCAGCCAGCTACCCTAACCCCACAGAGCCAGAGACCCATCTCTAACCCAGCCCCAGCCAGCTTAACCCCATAGTGCCAGAGACCCAACTCTAAACCAGCCCCAGCCAGCTACCCTAACCCCTAAACCCACAGAGCCAGAGACCCAACTCTAAACCAGCCAGCTACCCTAACCCCTAACCCCACAGAGCCAGAGACCCAACTCTAACCCAGCCAGCTACCCTAACCCCTAACACCACAGAACCAGAGACCCACCTCTAACCCAGCCAGCTACCCTAACCCCTAACCCCATAGAGCCAGAGACCCAACTCTAAACCAGCCCCAGCCAGCTACCCTAATCCCATAGAGCCAAAGACCCTACTCTAACCCAGCCCCAGCCAGCTACCCTAACCCCTTACCCCACAGAGCCAGAGACCCAAATCTAAACCAGCCCCAGCCAGCTACCCTAACCCCATAGAGCCAGAGACCCAACTCTAACCCAGCCCCAGCCAGCTACCCTAACCCCTAACCCCACAGAGCCAGAGACCCAAATCTAAACCAGCCCCAGCCAGCTACCCTAACTCCATAGAGCCAGAGACCCAACTCTAACCCAGCCCCAGCCAGCTACCCTAACACCACAGAGCCAGAGACCCAACTCTAAACCAGCCCCAGCCAGCTACCCTAACCCCAGAGCCAGAGACCCAAATCTAAACCAGCCCCAGCCAGCTACCCTAACCCCATAGAGCCAGAGACCCAACTCTAACCCAGCCCCAGCCAGCTACCCTAACACCACAGAGCCAGAGACCCAACTCTAAACCAGCCCCAGCCAGCTACCCTAACACCACAGAGCCAGAGACCCAACTCTAAACCAGCCCCAGCCAACTACTCTAACCCCACAGAGCCAGAGACCCACCTCTAACCCAGCCAGCTACCCTAACCCCTAACCCCATAGAGCCAAAGACCCAACTCTAACCCAGCCCCAGCCAGCTAGTTGAACACAGATGAGAGCAGGCTTTGTCTGTGGATTTAGATTCTCACGAGGGACCATTCTGCCTCTCCCACACACCACACTGTACTGCACTCTCATTGGCTCACACAGGCACAACCTCACTTCCAAACCCCACCCACTCAGTGCCTCAGCCAATGACAACATTCTCAGCTGCCCACTCGCTTAGAGTATGTTGATTATCTCTCTCTTTAGAATAAAGAAACACAGCTCTCCCACCCAACAGAAACATGACTGAGGTCAAATACACTCACTGTCCCGGAGGGGGATCTAACCCACACACACCACCATACCTGTCATCCCCCGGCAGATGGATGCCCCCCCCTGAGCTGAACATGGACCAGCCCGAAGGAGTCTGGATGGGTGTCAAACTGGGTGGGAACACACCATCTCTATCCTGTAGGGGGGAGCTGGGCTGGGAATTAGACACTCTCAACAGGGACTAGACAGGGGGGGAGAGAGAGAGAGCGAGCGAGAGCGAGAGAGAGCGAGAGAGAGAGAAGAAGAAACAGTGAACGCCTTCAAAACACCTCTGTGTGTGTGTGTGTGTGTGTGTGTGTGTGTGTGTGTGTGTGTGTGTGTGTGTGTGTGTGTGTGTGTGTGTGTGTGTGTGTGTGTGTGTGTGTGTGTGTGTGTGTGTGTGTGTGTGTGTGTGTTCTCACCCTCCCGGTAGCGTCCACATCCAGGCGTAGAGGAGGGGGGATGTTGCGTGGGCGGGGGCTGGGTGGAGGGGGCGTGGAGTTGACCAATCGTAAGTGGAGTCTGTCCAGGTGTGTGGGGGAGGACGGGCCGCTGTGGAGGAGGAGGGGCTTCAGCCCTCCAAACCTCTCCCCATCTGACCCTATTGGCTGGGCCAGCAAGTGGGAGGTACCCTGAGAGTGCACAAGGTGTCCCGTCCTGAGCGCACGCACGTTCCCCAGCAGCCCGCCTGCAGCCCCTCCCCTCTCTAGACCAATCCCCTCAAGCGACTCCAGAGAGTGGGCGTGTCTCATGCTGTCAATCACCCGTCTAAGCCCCAACCCTTCCTCTCGTTCCAGGAAGTCGGTGCAGGTCCATCGCCCCCGGTGATAGGGTTCTCCGTGGCCCTGGCCCAAGCGGACGACACGGAACCTGGATCCCTGTCCCGTGGCATCTTGGGAGTTGCATTTCCTCAGCGAGAGGGGAGTCGTCGGCTGGGAGGTGCTTCCCTGCTGGTGGAAGGGGCCAGGCTGGGAGGAAGCAGTGGATTGGCTGGAGGACGGAGGGGAGGGATTTGATTGGCTAGAGGCCTGGGCAGGGGGTGGGGCTTCCCCGGAGCTCTGAGTGTAGTCTGACGTCACACTGGTAATCTGGAAGCCACTCCTCTTCTTCCCCCCACTCATCTAAACACACAGAGACAGAGACACACAGTGAGAGCTGGATGTGCCAGCAGGGCTAGTGTGTGTGTGTGTGTGTGTGTGTGTGTGTGTGTGTAGGGTACAGCGGTCAACCACAGAGGGTTACTGTTAACTGACAGTGGTAGGGTACAGCAGTCAACCACAGAGGGAGTGGCAGGGAGCAGCTATTGCACAACACTGGGCTAGCTGTGTGTGTGTGTGTGTGTGTGTGTGTGTGTGTGTGTGTGTGTGTGTGTGTGTGTGTGTGTGTGTGTGTGTGTGTGTGTGTGTGTGTGTGTGTGTGTGTGTGTGTGTGTGTGTGTGTGTGTTCAGGTTGTGCAGCACTGACAGATATAAACCAGTTTACCAACATTACCAAATAATTATGACTTAGAAGAAACAGGTGGTATTTCTGCTTCATGACAAACACCAGATCTCACAGCTGGATTGGTGTCAACTAAGCTCATCATTTGATATAACAATCTGATACCTGGATAGGTGTTTAACAAAAAAACAGGCCCAATAACCACGATTAATAAGCGTTAGTAAAAATAAAGAAGATTGAGTTTCTCTGAAATCCTCCCAGATGTTCCCTAGTAAAGTCATACTTGGTTACATTCATACGGCTATTTCACTGTCAGTTCTAGACTCACTCCTCTACCTTCTTCTACCTTCTTCTACCTTCTTGTGCTAAGTTGAGGGAAGGATACATCTTTTCTCATCTTTTGCTGAGGTGAAAGTGAACTCTACTCCGTCAAGGAAGACTTTCAGCGTTACGGGAAAACGCTGCTGCGAATCTAGCCCCCTTGTTGTACAGCTCATAGAATGCAGCCCGGTCCTTGGTCACCTCGCTGTAGTAGCAGCCCGGTCCTTGGTCACCTCGCTGTAGTAGCTGGCCGGTCCTTGGTCACCTTGCTGTAGTAGCTGTAGTAGCAGCCCGGTCCTTGGTCACCTCGCTGTAGTAGCTGTAGTAGCTGGCCGGTCCTTGGTCACCTCGCTGTAGTAGCTGTAGTAGCTGGCCAGTCCTTGGTTACCTCGCTGTAGTAGCTGTAGTAGCTGGCCGGTCCTTGGTCACCTCGCTGTAGTAGCTGGCCGGTCCTTGGTCACCTCGCTGTAGTAGCAGCCCGGTCCTTGGTCATCTTGCTGTAGTAGCTGTAGTAGCTGGCCGGTCCTTGGTCACCTCGCTGTAGTAGCTGGCCGGTCCTTGGTCACCTCGCTGTAGTAGCTGGCCGGTCCTTGGTCACCTCGCTGTAGTAGCTGGCCGGTCCTTGGTCACCTCGCTGTAGTAGCTGTAGTAGCTGGCCGGTCCTTGGTCACCTCGCTGTAGTAGCTGTAGTAGCTGGCCGGTCCTTGGTCACCTCGCTGTAGTAGCAGCCCGGTCCTTGGTCACCTCGCTGTAGTAGCAGCCCGGTCCTTGGTCACCTCGCTGTAGTAGCTGTAGTAGCAGCCCGGTCCTTGGTCACCTCGCTGTAGTAGCTGTAGTAGCTGGCCGGTCCTTGGTCACCTCGCTGTAGTAGCTGGCCGGTCCTTGGTCACCTCGCTGTAGTAGCTGGCCGGTCCTTGGTCACCTCGCTGTAGTAGCTGGCCGGTCCTTGGTTACCTTGCTGTAGTAGCTGGCCAGTCCTTGGTCACCTTGCTTTAGTAGCTGGCCGGTCCTTGGTCACCTTGCTTTAGTAGCTGGCCGGTCCTTGGTCACCTCGCTTTAGTAGCTGGCCGGTCCTTGGTTACCTTGTTGTAGTAGCTGTAGTAGCTGGCCGGTCCTTGGTCACCTCGCTGTAGTAGCTGGCCGGTCCTTGGTCACCTTGCTGTAGTAGCTGGCCGGTCCTTGGTCACCTCGCTGTACTAGCAGCCCGGTCTTGGTCACCTCGCTGTACTAGCAGCCCGGTCTTGGTCACCTCGCTGTAGTAGCAGCCCGGTCCTTGGTCACCTCGCTGTAGTAGCTGGCCGGTCCTTGGTCACCTCGCTGTAGTAGCTGGCCGGTCCTTGGTCACCTCGCTGTAGTAGCAGCCCGGTCCTTGGTCACCTCGCTGTAGTAGCTGGCCGGTCCTTGGTCAACTCGCTGTAGTAGCAGCCCGGTCCTTGGTCACCTCGCTGTAGTAGCTGTAGTAGCTGGCCGGTCCTTGGTCACCTCGCTGTAGTAGCTGGCCGGTCCTTGGTCACCTCGCTGTAGTAGCAGCCCGGTCCTTGGTCACCTCGCTGTAGTAGCTGTAGTAGCTGGGCGGTCCTTGGTCACCTCGCTGTAGTAGCTGGCCGGTCCTTGGTCACCTCGCTGTAGTAGCAGCCCGGTCCTTGGTCACCTTGCTGTAGTAGCTGGCCGGTCCTTGGTCACCTCGCTGTAGTAGCAGCCCGGTCCTTGGTCACCTCGCTGTAGTAGCAGCCCGGTCCTTGGTCACCTCGCTGTAGTAGCTGTAGTAGCTGGCCGGTCCTTGGTCACCTCGCTGTAGTAGCTGTAGTAGCAGCCCGGTCCTTGGTCACCTCGCTGTAGTAGCAGCCCGGTCCTTGGTCACCTCGCTGTAGTAGCTGGCCGGTCCTTGGTCACCTCGCTGTAGTAGCAGCCCGGTCCTTGGTCACCTCGCTGTAGTAGCTGTAGTAGCTAGGGATCAGCCGGATTTCAGACCCTTGGAACTCAAGTGTTTTTCTGTTGCTGAGTGGAGGACACTATCCTTCACTGAGTATTGATGGAACCTCACCAGCAACCTCAGGTGACTGTGACAGCAACTCCTCCCTCAAGATCTCAATCAACAGATTAGCAGTAAAGGTGGTAGCCTGTGGTAGTTTCACTATCTCGGGCAGGCCTGTGATTTTGATGGTTTGGTATCTTGATGGTTTGGTATCTTCTCCAGTACCCATGTCAGTTGGTGAGGGATTCCTGAGTCTTCTCCAGTACCCATGTCAGTTGGTGAGGGATTCCTGAGTCTTCTCCAGTACCCATGTCAGTTGGTGAGGGATTCCTGAGTCTTCTCCAGTACCCATGTCAGTTGGTGAGGGTCAGTCCTTTCCAGTACCCATGTCAGTTGGTGAGGGATTCCTGAGTCTTCTCCAGTACCCATGTCAGTTGGTGAGGGATTCCTGAGTCTTCTCCAGTACCCATGTCAGTTGGTGAGGGATTCCTGAGTCTTCTCCAGCCCAGTAACGCAATCGCCCATGTCAGTTGGTGACATTTCCAAGTCTGTAACCTGTACTCCCTGGGCTTTCACATCAATTTCAAGTTCTGCAAAAGGTTCATTGAATGTACTTATTTAGCACTTTCATGATAGCCACTACTGCTGGAACATTGTAGATACATCAGCCTTGTACCTGGTGTTGACTGTGTTTGGTTGTTGGTGCGCTTTACGTTGTGAAACAGCTACTGGCAACGTGGGTCCGATCTTTTACTTCTCTGATATACAAATATTAGGCCAGTGTTAATGTTAATATTTAAATATTAGGCCAGTGTTAATATCAATATTTAAATATTAGGCCAGTGTTAATATCAATATTTAAATATTAGGCCAGTTTTAATATTAATATTTAAATATTAGGCCAGTGTTAATATCAATATTTAAATATTAGGCCAGTGTTAATATCAATATTTAAATATTAGGCCAGTGTTAATATCAATATTTAAATATTAGGCCAGTGTTAATATCAATATTTAAATATTAGGCCAGTGTTAATATTAATATTTAAATATTAGGCCAGTTTTAATATTAATATTTAAATATTAGGCCAGTTTTAATATTCATATTTAAATATTAGGCCAGTGTTAATATCAATATTTAAATATTAGGCCAGTTTTAATATTAATATTTAAATATTAGGCCAGTGTTAATATTAATATTTAAATATTAGGCCAGTTTTAATATTCATATTTAAATATTAGGCCAGTGTTAATATCAATATTTAAATATTAGGCCAGTTTTAATATTCATATTTAAATATTAGGCCAGTGTTAATATCAATATTTAAATATTAGGCCAGTTTTAATATTAATATTTAAATATTAGGCCAGTGTTAATATTAATATTTAAATATTAGGCCAGTTTTAATATTCATATTTAAATATTAGGCCAGTGTAAATATCAATATTTAAATATTAGGCCAGTTTTAATATTCATATTTAAATATTAGGCCAGTGTTAATATCAATATTTAAATATTAGG
Source organism: Oncorhynchus gorbuscha (assembly GCF_021184085.1). Classification (NCBI taxonomy): domain Eukaryota; kingdom Metazoa; phylum Chordata; class Actinopteri; order Salmoniformes; family Salmonidae; genus Oncorhynchus; species Oncorhynchus gorbuscha. Next base: position 107,092 of record NW_025746117.1, read on the forward strand.
CCAGTTTTAATATTCATATTTAAATATTAGGCCAGTTTTAATGTTAATATTTAAATATTAGGCCAGTGTTAATATTAATATTTAAATATTAGGCCAGTGTTAATATTAATATTTAAATATTAGGCCAGTGTTAATATTAATATTTAAATATTAGGCCAGTGTTAATATTAATATTTAAATATTAGGCCAGTGTTAATATTAATATTTAAATATTAGGCCAGTGTTAATATTAATATTTAAATATTAGGCCAGTGTTAATATTAATATTTAAATATTAGGCCAGTGTTAATATTTAAATATTAGATCGGTGTTAATATTAATTAGGCCAGTGGTCATTTTAACATTTAAATATTAGGCCAGTGGTAATTTTATAGCATTTTAAGCAAAGAAAAAGGGTGATAATATTGAGTGATATTTGCGCACCTCACTCCATTACTCACCCAGAACAGGAAGCTCGAGCTACAGTCTATATCATAACTAGACCTGTTGGTAACTCTACTGTCTGTATCATAACTGGACCAGTTGGTAACTATACAGTCTGTATCATAACTAGACCAGTTGGTAACTATACAGTCTGTATCATAACTAGACCAGTTGGTAACTATACAGTCTGTATCATAACTAGACCAGTTGGTAACTCTACAGTCTGTATCATACCTAGACCAGTTAACTCTCCAGTATGTGTATGATAACTAGACCAGTTGTTCACTCTACAGTCTATATCATAACTAGACCAGTTAACTCTCCAGTCTGTATCATAACTAGACCAGTTAACTCTCCAGTATGTGTATCATAACTAGACCAGTTAACTCTCCAGTCTGTATCATAACTAAACCAGTTAACTCTCCAGTCTGTGTATGATAACTAGACCAGTTAACTCTCCAGTCTGTATATGATACCCACAGTAGGACCGTTGTTAAGGTCTTCATAGAGGACAGCTATAACCCTAAGTATTTACTGTTATCGGTTCAACAATCACTCGGCTACAATGTAATTCCGCTCCGTGACGTCACCGGTCTATACAGCCTCCGACCCATCAACAGGTTCCGTTTCATTTCAATACACAATCCCCTTTACAGAGCTCTTCAGATGCACAACTTTATTTCGGTATTGTTTTTCCTCCTTGGTAGAGTCTGTTTCAGGCCGAAAGACGACGACGACGTACCTTGTTTGATGGTCGACTCTATGACTTACATGACGACATCTCATCACAGCCGAACAGACGCACTGCATAACCTTCACCAGTTGGATGTTGGGATAAATAAAAATGTCAACTTTATAAAAATCAGACTTTTATCAAAAAAAATGTAGAAAGAGTTGGAAAAATACTCCTCCTCGCCCAATCGCCGCAAGCTCTATCGGGCCGTAGCTCCCGTTTCCAGGCTCACCCCACGGTTATAATATCCCGTTGGACCGGAGAGATGAGCAGGGACCGTACTTGGATCAGGGCATGGGGCAAAAGGGTGAGGAGAGTCTGCTGCAGTCCCGGTCCGCCCTGTACTAGCAGCTCTTCCATGGAGCCCCGACAGAGACAGGCATCAGTAGAGGAGAGGGAGAGCAGGCTGGAGTTATCTGTTAGTTGGCCTGGGACAAGTGACTTAAAACTAACTACAGGAACTAACCTACAATTCTAGTTTTAACTAGCTACTTCTGCTTTCCGCGGTGTCTGTCCGTCTTTACTCTCTCTCCAGTGAAAAACAAGGGTAGCGTTCTGCTCTCACACTATCTACATGTTTATTTATCTTTAGCAAACTGTTGACAACTTGCATAAACCCGGAAGTTCCGCTCTCCGTGTTTATGGCGCCCTGGCGGTCCCTGCTGGCCAGATCACAGTACTGCTGTCTCCCTCCAGCGGATGGCGTTTTTTCGAAGTGGGATGGGGCCTGATGCCATCGAAGAGGCGTGTACACGTTGGGAACTTAGTGTAAGGATATCCGAGTAGCAATGATTTTTTATTTATTTAACCTTAATTTAACGAGGCAAGTCAGTTATTTTCAATGACTGCCTACCAGGGCGCATTGTTCAGGTGCAGAATGACAGATTTTGACCTTGTCTTCTCAGGGATTTGATCCAGCAACCTTTCAGTTACTGACCCAACGCACGAGGCGACCTGCCATCCCTAACGTATCCCGTATAGCCCGGTGTTATTCATCATAATAGCCCATAGCCGGGTGTTATTATTATTATTACATTTTTTTCACCTTTATTTAACCAGGTAGGTTAGTTGAGAACACCTTTATTTAACCAGGTAGGTTAGTTGAGAACAAGTTCTCATTTACAACTGATACCTGGCCAAGATAAAGCAAAGCAGTGCAACACAAACAACAACACAGAGTTACACATAAACAAATATACAGTCAATAACACAATAGAAAAGTCTATGCAGTGTGTGCAGATGAGGTAGGATAACGGAGGCAATAAATAGGCCATAGTGGCGAAATAATTACAATTTAGCAATTAAACACTGGAGTGATAGATGTGCAGAAGATGAATGTGCAAGTAGAGATACTGGGGTGCAAAGGAGCAAAATAAATAAAATAGATAACAGTATGGGGATGAGGTAGTTGGATGGGCTGCTTACAGATGGGCTATGTACAGGTGCAGTGATTTTACCTCTATAATGTTAGTGATTTTACCTCTATAATGTTAGTGAGGGAGATATGAGTCTCCAGCTTCAGTGATTTTTGCAGTTCGTTCCAGTCATTGGCAGCAGAGAACTGGAAGGAAAGGCGGCCGTAACCGTAGTGTTTTGACCAGGGAATGGTGGTGAAAAGGGGTCTGAGCTGGTGCCTCTTGCAGCTGAGGCCACATCCCTAACAGTGGATGTGATGAGGTGACAAGATGGCGGCTGAGGCCACATCCCTAACAGTGGATGTGATGAGGTGACAAGATGGCGGCTGAGGCCACATCCCTAACAGTGGATGTGATGAGGTGACAAGATGGCGGCTAAGGCCACATCCCTAACAGTGGATGTGATGAGGTGACAAGATGGTGGCTGAGGCCACATCCCTAACAGTGGATGTGATGTGACAAGATGGCGGCTGAGGCCACATCCCTGACAGTGGATGTGATGAGGTGAAGAGAGAATTTAGCCTACTTTATTTTCTCAGATTATTTGACCGGTTTCTACCCATTATGTCATATCCTGAATGGTTGTCTCTGGACAGCCAATAACAGATCAGGGACAGCAACATAAAGAACCTTGATCATAGGATTGTCAACCCTCCAGTTTGGCCTGGAGTCTCCTAAAATTGGACCTCATATCCTGAGGAATCATCAACCGCCTTAATGAAATGAATGTATTACCAAATCAAATTTTATTGGTCACATACGTGTTTAGCAGATGTTATTGAGGGTGTAGCGAAATGCTTATGCTTCTAGTTCAGTGTCACGCCATAGAGATCCTTATTTATTATCCATGTTAGGTCAGGGTGTGACTCGGGTGGGAAAATTCTATATTTTCTATTTCTTTGTTGTTTTGCCAGTGTGGTCCCCAATCAGAAGCAGCTGTCTATCATTATCTCTGATTGGGGATCATATATAAGTTGTGATTTTCCATTTGGGTTTTTGGGGTGTCATTTTCTGTTTAGTGTCTGACGGAACTGTTCGCTTTCATTTTTGAATTTGTTATTTTTGTTTGATTGTTTCTTGAAAATAAATATCATGAACACTTTCCACTCTGGTCCATTCTTCCTTCCACCGACGACGAGCGTTACAGACAGACAGTGCAGTAATATATAACATTTTCACAACAAATACCTAATACACACAAATCTAAGTAATGGAATAAGAATATATAGATATGGACGAGCAATGTCAGAGCGGCATAGACTAAGATACAGAATATAGTATAGAATGCAGTATATAAATATGAGATGAGCAATGCATAGACTAAGATACAGTAGAATAGAATACAGTATATACATATGAGATGAGCAATGCATAGACTAAGATACAGTAGAATAGAATACAGTATATACAGTAGAATAGAATACAGTATATACAGTAGAATAGAATACAGTATATACAGTAGAATAGAATACAGTATATACATATGAGATAAGTAATGCATAGACTAAGATACAGAATATAGTATAAACATATAAGATGAGTAATGCAAGATATGCAAACATTATTAAAGTGACTCGTGTTCCATTTATTAAATTATTAAGTCTGTATGTAGGCAGCAGCCTCTGTGCTTGATGGCTATACAACGTTAAATTACTTGTGTAATATCCTGAAAATTATTTCAGTCCAAGTTGTCAACCCTACTTGAAGTTACTGATGTTGTAAAATTAAGCTGCTGATACCTAGCCTACCTGTCAATGTAACTAATATGTTTTTGTTTGGTTTCCATCACAGAATTGGATGGCCAATCACATTAGAGCCCTGTATCCCAAAAGCCAAAAGAACCAGCAATGTGTCACATCACCTGTCCTCATGCAATTTGTTTTGCAGGGAACACCGGAGACAAAACAAGAGTACGTTCTTTCATAGTGAAATATTTATACATACAGTGCCTTCAGAAAGTATTCACACCCTTTGTTATTGCAAGCATAAATAAAGTTCAGGAGTAAAAATGTTCTTAACAAGTCACATAATAATATACATGGACTTTGTGTGTATCAAGGCACAAGGCAAGACCCAAATGCAGATACAGGAGGCAGATGGTTGGAGTCTTACAATGTTTATTAATCCAAAGGGAGTAGGCAAGAGAATGGTTGTGGACAGACAAAAAGGTCAAAACCAGATCAGAGTCCAGGAGGTACAGAGTGGCAGACAGGCTCGTGGTCAAGGCAGGCAGAATGGTCAGTCAGGCGGGTACAGAGTGGCAGACAGGCTCGTGGTCAAGGCAGGCGGGTACAAAGTCCATAAACAAGCAAGGGTCAAAACCAGGAGGACTAGAAAAAGGAGAATTCAAAAAGCAGGAAAACCGCTGGTTGACTTGGAACATAAGACGAACTGGCACAGAGAGACCGGAAACGCAGTGATAAATACACTGGTACAGAGAGACAGGAAACACAGGGATAAATACACTGGTACAGAGAGACAGGAAACACAGGGATAAATACACTGGTACAGAGAGACAGGAAACACAGGGATAAATACACTGGTACAGAGAGACAGGAAACATAGGGATAAATACACTGGTACAGAGAGACAGGAAACACAGGGATGGAAACACAGGGATAAATACACTGGTACAGAGAGACAGGAAACACAGGGATAAATACACTGGTACAGAGAGACAGGAAACACAGGGATAAATACATTGGTACAGAGAGACAGGGATAAATACACTGGCACAGAGAGACAGGAAACAGGGATAAATACACTGGCACAGAGAGACAGGAAACACAGGGATAAATACACTGATACAGAGAGACAGGAAACACAGGGATAAATACACTGACACAGAGAGACAGGAAACACAGGGATAAATACACTGACACAGAGAGACAGGAAACACAGGGATAAATACACTGGTAGAGAGAGACAGGAAACACAGGGATAAATACACTGATACAGAGAGACAGGAAACACAGGGATAAATACACTGACACAGAGAGACAGGAAACACAGGGATAAATACACTGGTAGAGAGAGACAGGAAACACAGGGATAAATACACTGGCACAGAGAGACAGGAAACACAGGGATAAATACACTGGCACAGAGAGACAGGAAACACAGGGATAAATACACTGGGACAGAGAGACAGGAAACACAGGGATAAATACATTGGTACAGAGAGACAGGGATAAATACACTGGCACAGAGAGACAGGAAACACAGGGATAAATACACTGGCACAGAGAGACAGGGATAAATACACTGGCACAGAGAGACAGGAAACACAGGGATAAATACACTGGCACAGAGAGACAGGAAACACAGGGATAAATACACTGGCACAGAGAGACAGGAAACACAGGGATAAATACACTGGCACAGAGAGACAGGAAACACAGGGATAAATACACTGGCACAGAGAGACAGGAAACACAGGGATAAATACACTGGCACAGAGAGACAGGAAACACAGGGATAAATACACTGGCACAGAGAGACAGGAAACACAGGGATAAATACACTGGCACAGAGAGACAGGAAACACAGGGATAAATACACTGGCACAGAGAGACAGGAAACACAGGGATAAATACACTGGCACAGAGAGACAGGAAACACAGGGATAAATACACTGGTACAGAGAGACAGGAAACACAGGGATAAATACACTGGTACAGAGAGACAGGAAACACAGGGATAAATACACTGGTACAGAGAGACAGGAAACACAGGGATAAATACATTGGTACAGAGAGACAGGGATAAATACACTGGCACAGAGAGACAGGAAACACAGGGATAAATACACTGGCACAGAGAGACAGGAAACACAGGGATAAATACACTGGTACAGAGAGACAGGAAACACAGGGATAAATACACTGGCACAGAGAGACAGGAAACACAGGGATAAATACACTGGTACAGAGAGACAGGAAACACAGGGATAAATACACTGGTACAGAGAGACAGGAAACACAGGGATAAATACACTGGTACAGAGAGACAGGAAACACAGGGATAAATACACTGGTACAGAGAGACAGGAAACACAGGGATAAATACACTGGTACAGAGAGACAGGAAACACAGGGATAAATACACTGGTACAGAGAGACAGGAAACAGGGATAAATACACTGGTACAGAGAGACAGGAAACAGGGATAAATACACTGGCACAGAGAGACAGGAAACACAGGGATAAATACACTGGTACAGAGAGACAGGGATAAATACACTGGCACAGAGAGACAGGAAACGCAGGGATAAATACACTGGTACACAGAGACAGGAAACACAGGGATAAATACACTGGTACAGAGAGACAGGAAACACAGGGATAAATACACTGGTAGAGAGAGACAGGAAACACAGGGATAAATACACTGGTACAGAGAGACAGGAAACAGGGATAAATACACTGGCACAGAGAGACAGGAAACACAGGGATAAATACACTGGTATAGAGAGACAGGAAACACAGGGATAAATACACTGGCACAGAGAGACAGGAAACACAGGGATAAATACACTGGTACAGAGAGACAGGAAACACAGGGATAAATACACTGGTATAGAGAGACAGGAAACACAGGGATAAATACACTGGCACAGAGAGACAGGAAACACAGGGATAAATACACTGGTACAGAGAGACAGGGATAAATACACTGGTACAGAGAGACAGGGATAAATACACTGGTACAGAGAGTCAGGGATAAATACACTGGCACAGAGAGACAGGAAACACAGGGATAAATACACTGGTACAGAGAGACAGGAAACACAGGGATAAATACACTGGTAGAGAGAGACAGGAAACACAGGGATAAATACACTGGTAGAGAGAGACAGGAAACACAGGGATAAATACACTGGTAGAGAGAGACAGGAAACACAGGGATAAATACACTGGCACAGAGAGACAGGAAACACAGGGATAAATACACTGGCAGAGAGAGACAGGAAACACAGGGATAAATACACTGGTACAGAGAGACAGGAAACACAGGGATAAATACACTGGTATAGAGAGACAGGAAACACAGGGATAAATACACTGGTACAGAGAGACAGGAAACACAGGGATAAATACACTGGCAGAGAGAGACAGGAAACACAGGGATAAATACACTGGTACAGAGAGACAGGAAACACAGGGATAAATACACTGGTACAGAGAGACAGGAAACACAGGGATAAATACACTGGCACAGAGAGACAGGAAACACAGGGATAAATACACTGGGAAAAACAAGCAACACCTGGAGGGGGTGGACAATAACGAGGACAGGTGAAACCGATCAGGTTGTGACAGCGTGCAATAGTGTTTAACTTGATTTTTGAATGACTACCTTATCGCTGTACCAGGGTAAACCTACACAAAACACAGCCCTTATTTTAAGTGTTTCTAAAATCCCCTATGGGAAAAACGAATGGAGGAAGAATGATTGGAACCATTTCCCTCTTTGACCGCTAGGCTTTATGGGTATTGTGACACCTCCACTGTGGGGCTCTATAAAAAAGCGACTAAAGTGAATAAATTAACGTTATGTGCTGAATACAAAGGTGTTAAGTTCAACACAGCACGGAGTACCACTGTTTTCAAGCAGAGTGGTGGCTGCATCATGTTATGGGTTTGCTTGTCACAGTTTAGTGCCCCTTTGAACTCCACCCAACACATTATGTTCTCCAGCACCCCAACACAGAAGACCAGGACAGGTAGGTATGCGCAAAGATACGTTTAAGTTTTAACATGGATTGGACTCCCTCGGGTAGGTTACCCTCTCCCCTACTGCCTCAGTATCGGGCATGTGGAAGTGACACTGCTACACACTGAATTATTCTGATATGGCCCTGCAACAATATACACAAAAGTATGGGGATCACACCTTCAAAATGAGTGGATTCTGCCATTTATATAAAATTGAGCACAATAGCCATGCAATCTCCATAGACAAACATTGTCAGTAGAATGGCCCTTACTGAAGAGCTCAGTGACTTTCAACGTGGCACCGTCACAGGATGCCACATTTCCAATGAGTCAGTTCCTCAAATTTCTGCCCTGCTGAGAGCCAACGGTCAACTGTAAGTGCTGTTATTGTGAAGTGGAAATGTCTTGGAGCAAAAACGGCTCAGCCGTGAAGTGGTAGGCCACACAAGCTCACAGAACAGGACCGTTGAGTGCTGAAGCATGTAAAAATCGTCCGTCCTTGGTTGCAATACTCTACCGAGTTCTAAACTACCTCTGGAAGCAAGTCGGCACAAGTACTGTTCGTCGGGAGCTTCATGAAATGGGTTTCCATGGCCGAGCAGCCGCACACAAGCCTAAGATCACCATGTGCAATGCCAAGCATCGGCTAGAGTGGTGTAAAGCTTGCCGCTATTAGACTTTGGAGCAGTGGAAACGCCTTCTCTAGAGTGATGAATCACGCTTCACCATCTGGCAGTCCGACGGACAAATCTGAGTTAGGCAGATGCCAGGAGAACACTACCTTCCCCAATGCATAGTGCCAACTGTAAAGTTTGGTGGAGGAGAAATAATGGTCTGGGTCTGTTTTTCATGGTGCAGACTAGGCTCCTTAGTTCCATTGAAGGGAAATCTTAACATTACAGCATTCAATGACATTCTAGATGATTCTAACTTTGTGGCAACAGTTTGGGGAATATCCTTTCCTATTTCAGCATGACAATGACCCCAGCATGACAAGAACTTGACTGGCCTCCGCAGAGCCCTGACCTCAACCCCATTGAACACCTTTGGAATGACTTCGAATGCTGACTATGAGCCAGGCCTAATCGCCCAACATCAGTGCCCGACCTCACTAATGCTCTTGTTGCTGAATGGAAGCAAGTTCCTGCAGCAATGTTACAACATCTAATGGAAAGCCTTCCCAGAACAGTGGAGGCTGTTATTGCAGCAAGAACTACATAATAATGCCCATGATTTTGGAATGAGATGTTCGACGAGCAGGTGGCCACATACTTTTGGTCATGTAGTGTGGTTATTCTAAGGGAAGGCACTGCAAACAACATGGTGAAAGGCACTCTGGTGCTGCACACAATATGGGACCTTCGCCTCTCCAGAGTCCGTACAGGAGTTGCAGCGATGAGACAAGACTGTATCTACCAATGGGACATCACGAAATTGGGGAGAAAAAAAGGGGTAAAAGTTTTTTTAAATGAAATAGAATAAAAAGATTAAATTATTAAATGTATTTATTTATTATTTATTAAAGTGACTATGCATAAATACTAGAGGAACAGCAGAGTAGAAGCTTCCCAAGTTATGGGTATGCTTGTCATCGTTAAGGACTGGGGAGCTTTTCAGGATGAAAATAAATGGAATGGAGCTGAGCACAGGCAAAATCTTAGAAGAACCTGGTTCAGTCTGCTTTCCACCAGACACTGGGAGACTAATTCACTTTTCAGCAGGACAATAACCTGGTTCAGTCTGCTTTTCACCAGACACTGGGAGAAGAATTCACCTTTCAGCAGGACAATAACCTAAAACACAAGGCCAAATAAACACTGGAGTTGCTTACCAAGACGATATTGAATGTTCCTGAGTGGCCTAGTTACAGTTTTGACTTAAATCTACTTGAAAATCTAGGGCAAGACCTGAAAATGGTTGTCTAGCATTGATCAACAACCAACTTGACAGAGCTTAAAGAATTTTGAAAATAATGAACGGGCAAATGTTGCACAATCCAGATTAGCTCTTAAAGACTTACCCAGAAAGACTTACAGCTGTAATCACTTGCAAAGCAGATTCTAATATGTATCGACTCAGGGGTGTGAATAGTTACGTAAATGAGATATTTCTGTATTTCATTTTCAATAGATTTGCCAAAAATTCCTAAGAACATGTTTTCATTATGGGTATTGTGTGTAGATTTAAAAAATATATTTTTAATACATTTTGAATTCAGATTGTAACAAGAAAATGTCTGTAGGGTTTAGGGTGTTGGGGGTAGTCTGTAGGGTGTTGGGGGTAGTCTGTAGGGTTTAGTGTGTAGGGTGTAGTGCGTAGTCTGTAGGGTTTAGGGTGTGGAATAAGTCAAGGGAATACTTTCTGAAAGCACGATGACAACATCAGGGTTAGTCTGTAGGGTTTAGGGCGTTGGGCGTAGTCTGTAGGGTTTAGGGCGTTGGGCGTAGTCTGTAGGGTTTAGGGCGTTGGGCGTAGTCTGTAGGGTTTAGGGCGTTGGGCGTAGTCTGTAGGGTTTAGGGCGTTGGGCGTAGTCTGTAGGGTTTAGTCTGTAGGGGGCGTTGGGTTTAGGGCGTTGGGCGTAGTCTGTAGGGTTTAGGGCGTTAGTCTGTAGGGTTGGTTGGGCGTAGTCTGTAGGGTTGGTTTGGGCGTAGTCTGTAGGGTTGGTTTAGGGCGTAGTCTGTAGGGTTGGTTTAGGGCGTAGTCTGTAGGGTTGGTTTAGGGCGTAGTCTGTAGGGTTGGTTTAGGGCGTAGTCTGTAGGGTTTAGGGCGTAGTCTGTAGGGTTTAGGGCGTAGTCTGTAGGGTTTAGGGCGTAGTCTGTAGGGTTTAGGGCGTAGTCTGTAGGGTTTAGGGGCGTAGTCTGTAGGGTTTAGGGCGTAGTCTGTAGGGTTTAGGGCGTAGTCTGTAGGGTTTAGGGCGTTGGGCGTAGTCTGTAGGGTTTAGGGCGTAGTCTGTAGGGTTTGGGCGTAGTCTGTAGGGTTTAGGGCGTAGTCTGTAGGGTTTAGGGGCGTAGTCTGTAGGGTTTAGGGGCGTAGTCTGTAGGGTTTAGGGCGTAGTCTGTAGGGGGTCGGGCGTAGTCTGTAGGGGTCGGGCGTAGTCTGTAGGGTCTGTAGGGTTTAGGGCGTAGGGTTTAGGCGTAGTCTGTAGGGTTTAGGGCGTAGTCTGTAGGGTTTAGGGCGTAGTCTGTAGGGTTTAGGGCGTTGGGCGTAGTCTGTAGGGCGTTGGGCGTAGTCTGTAGGGTTTAGGGCGTAGTCTGTAGGGTTTAGGGCGTAGTCTGTAGGGTTTAGGGCGTAGTCTGTAGGGTTTAGGGCGTAGTCTGTAGGGTTTAGGGCGTAGTCTGTAGGGTTTAGGGCGTTGGGCGTAGTCTGTAGGGTTTAGGGCGTTGGGCGTAGTCTGTAGGGTTTAGGGCGTTGGGCGTAGTCTGTAGGGTTTAGGGCGTTGGGCGTAGTCTGTAGGGTTTAGGGCGTTGGGCGTAGTCTGTAGGGTTTAGGGCGTTGGGCGTAGTCTGTAGGGTTTAGGGCGTTGGGCGTAGTCTGTAGGGTTTAGGGCGTAGTCTGTAGGGTTTAGGGCGTAGGGGGCGGGCGTAGTCTGTAGGGTTTAGGGCGCTTAGGGCGTAGTCTGGCGTTGGGGGTAGTCTTAGGGCGTTGGGCGTAGTCTGTAGGGTTTAGGGCGTTGGGGTAGTCTGTAGGGTTTAGGGCGTTGGGGTAGTCTGTAGGGCGTTAGGGCGTCTGGGCGTAGTTGGGGGTGTAGGGCGTTGGGCGTAGTCTGTAGGGTGTTGGGGGTAGTCTGTAGGGCGTTGGGGGTAGTCTGTAGGGGCGTTGGGGCGTAGTCTGTAGGGCGTTGGGGTAGTCTGTAGGGCGTTGGGGGTAGTCTGTAGGGCGTTGGGGGTAGTCTGTAGGGCGTTGGGGGTAGTCTGTAGGGCGTTGGGGGTAGTCTGTAGGGCGTTGGGCGTAGTCTGTAGGGCGTTGGGCGTAGTCTGTAGGTCTTAGGGTAGTTAGGGCGTTGGGGGTAGTCTGTAGGGCGTTGGGGGTAGTCTGTAGGGCGTTGGGGGTAGTCTGTAGGGTATAGGGCGTAGTCTGTAGGGTATAGGGCGTAGTCTGTAGGGTTAGGGCGTAGTCTGTAGGGTTTAGGCGTGGGCGTAGTCTGTAGGGTTTGGGGCGTAGTCTGTAGGGTGTAGGGTGTTAGGGCGTAGTCTTAGGGCGGGTCTTGGGGGTAGTCTGTAGGGTTTGGGGGTAGTCTGTAGGGTGTTGGGCGTAGTCTGTAGGGTTTAGGGCGTTGGGCGTAGTCTGTAGGGTTTAGGGCGTTGGGCGTAGGGTTTAGGGCGTCGGGCGTAGGGTTTAGGGCGTCGGGCGTAGGGTTTAGGGCGTCGGGCGTAGGGTTTAGGGCGTTAGGCGTCGGGCGTAGGGTTTAGGGCGTAGTCTGTAGGGTTTGGGGCGTAGTCTGTAGGGTTTAGGGCGTAGTCTGTAGGGTTTGGGGCGTAGTCTGTAGGGTGTTGGGCGTAGTCTGTAGGGTTTGGGGCGTAGTCTGTAGGGTTTGGGGCGTAGTCTGTAGGGTTTGGGGCGTAGTCTGTAGGGTTTGGGCGGTCTGTAGGGTTGGGCGTAGTCTGTAGGGTTTTGGGCGTCGTCTGTAGGGTTTGGGCGTAGTCTGTAGGGTTTAGGGCGTTAGGGGTAGTCTGTAGGCGTAGGGTTTTGTTGGGCGTAGTCTGTAGGGTTTGGGGGCGTAGTCTGTAGGGTTTGGGCGTAGTCTGTAGGGTTTGGGGCGTCGTCTGTAGGGTTTGGGCGTAGTCTGTAGGGTTTAGGCGTAGTCTGTAGGGTTTGGGCGTAGTCTGTAGGGTTTGGGGCGTAGTCTGTAGGGTTTAGGGGCGTAGTCTGTAGGGTTTAGGCGTAGTCTGTAGGGTTTGGGGCGTAGTCTGTAGGGTTTGGGGCGTCGTCTGTAGGGTTTAGGCGTCGTCTGTAGGGTTTGGGGCGTCGTCTGTAGGGTGGGGGCGTCGTCTGTAGGGTTTGGGGCGTCGTCTGTAGGGTGTTGGGGCGTCGTCTGTAGGGTTTGGGGCGTCGTCTGTAGGGTTTGGGGCGTCGTCTGTAGGGTTTGGGCGTAGTCTGTAGGGTTTGGGCGTGGGGCGTCTGTAGGGTTTAGGGCGCGTCTGTAGGGTTTGGGCGTAGTCTGTAGGGTTTAGGGCGTAGTCTGTAGGGTTTGGGCGTCGTCTGTAGGGTTTGGGGCGTAGGGCGTCTGTAGGGTTTAGGGCGTCGTCTGTAGGGTTTAGGGCGTCGTCTGTAGGGTTTAGGGCGTCGTCTGTAGGGTTTAGGGCGTCGTCTGTAGGGTTTAGGGCGTCGTCTGTAGGGTTTGGGCGTCGTCTGTAGGGTTTGGGGCGTCGTCTGTAGGGTTTAGGGCGTCGTCTGTAGGGTTTAGGCGTCGTCTGTAGGGTTTGGGCGTCGTCTGTAGGGTTTAGGGGGCGTCGTCTGTAGGGTTTAGGGCGTGGGCGTCGTCTGTAGGGTTTGGGCGTCGTCTGTAGGGTTTGGGGCGTCGTCTGTAGGGTTTGGGCGTCGTCTGTAGGGTGTTGGGGCGTCGTCTGTAGGGTTTGGGGCGTCGTCTGTAGGGTTTGGGGCATCGTCTGTAGGGTTTGGGGCATCGTCTGTAAGGTTTGGGGCATCGTCTGTAAGGTTTGGGGCATCGTCTGTAAGGTTTGGGGCATCGTCTGTAGGGTTTGGGGCATCGTCTGTAGGGTTTGGGGCATCGTCTGTAGGGTTTGGGGCATCGTCTGTAGGGTTTGGGGCATCGTCTGTAGGGTTTGGGGCATCGTCTGTAGGGTTTGGGGCGTCGTCTGTAGGGTTTGGGGCATCGTCTGTAGGGTTTGGGGCGTCGTCTGTAGGGTGTTGGGGCGTCGTCTGTAGGGTTTAGGGTGTTGGGCGTAGTCTGTAGGGTTTAGGGTGTTGGGCGTAGTCTGTAGGGTTTAGGGTGTAGGGCGTAGTCTGTAGGGTGTAGGGCGTAGTCTGTAGGGTGTAGGGCGTAGTCTGTAGGGTTAGGGCGTAGTCTGTAGGGCATAGTCTGTAGGGTGTTGGGGGTAGTCTGTAGTGTGTAGTGCGTTGGGGGTAGTCTGTAGGGTGTAGTGCGTAGTCTGTAGGGTTTAGGGCGTAGTCTGTAGGGTGTTGGGCGTAGTCTGTAGGGTTTAGGGCGTAGTCTGTAGGGTTTAGGTAGTCTGTAGGGTTTAGGGCGTAGTCTGTAGGGTTTAGGGCATAGTCTGTAGGGTTTAGGGTGTTGGGGGTAGTCTGTAGGGTGTTGGGGGTAGTCTGTAGGGTTTAGTGTGTAGGGTGTAGTGCGTAGTCTGTAGGGTTTAGGGTGTTGGGGGTAGTCTGTAGGGTTTAGTGTGTAGGGTTTAGTGCGTAGTCTGTAGGGTTTAGGGTGTGGAATAAGTCAAGGGGTATGAATACATCAGAAAGGCACGATGACAACATCAGGGTTAGTATGTAGGGCGTTGGGGGTAGTCTGTAGGGTTTAGGGTGTAGTGCGTAGTCTGTAGGGTTTAGGGTGTAGGGTGTTGGGGGTAGTCTGTAGGGTGTAGGGGTAGTCTGTAGGGTTTAGTCTGTAGGGTGTAGGGGGTAGTCTGTAGGGTTTAGTCTGTAGGGTGTAGGGTTTAGTCTGTAGGGTGTAGGGGTAGTCTGTAGGGTTTAGTCTGTAGGGTGTTGGGGGTAGTCTGTAGGGTGTAGGGGGTAGTCTGTAGGGTTTAGTCTGTAGGGTGTAGGCGTAGTCTGTAGGGTGTTGGGCGTAGTCTGTAGGGGTGTGTAGGGTGTAGGCGTAGTCTGTAGGGTGTTAGGCGTAGTCTGTAGGGTGTTGGGCGTAGTCTGTAGGGTTTAGTGTGTAGGGTGTTGGGCGTAGTCTGTAGGGTGTAGTGCGTAGTCTGTAGGGTGTTGGGGGTAGTCTGTAGGGTTTAGTCTGTAGGGTGTAGTGCGTAGTCTGTAGGGTTTAGGGTGTTGGGGGTAGTCTGTAGGGTTTAGTGTGTAGTCTGTAGGGTTTAGTGTGTAGGGTTTAGTGCGTAGTCTGTAGGGTTTAGGGTGTGGAATAAGTCAAAGGGTATGAATACATCAGAAAGGCACGATGACAACATCAGGGTTAGTATGTAGGGCGTTGGGGGTAGTCTGTAGGGTTTAGGGTGTAGTGCGTAGTCTGTAGGGTGTAGGGGGTAGTCTGTAGGGTGTAGGGGGTAGTCTGTAGGGTGTAGGGGGTAGTCTGTAGGGTTTAGTCTGTAGGGTGTAGGGGGTAGTCTGTAGGGTTTAGTCTGTAGGGTGTAGTGCGTAGTCTGTAGGGTGTTGGGGGTAGTCTGTAGGGTTTAGTCTGTAGGGTGTAGTGCGTAGTCTGTAGGGTGTAGTGCGTAGTCTGTAGGGTGTAGGGCGTAGTCTGTAGGGTTTAGTGTGTAGGGTGTAGTGCGTAGTCTGTAGGGTGTAGTGCGTAGTCTGTAGGGTGTAGGCGTAGTCTGTAGGGTGTAGGCGTAGTCTGTAGGGTGTAGGCGTAGTCTGTAGGGTGTTAGTGCGTAGTCTGTAGGGTGTAGTGCGTAGTCTGTAGGGTGTAGTGCGTAGTCTGTAGGGTGTAGTGCGTAGTCTGTAGGGTGTAGTGCGTAGTCTGTAGGGTGTAGTGCGTAGTCTGTAGGGTGTAGTGCGTAGTCTGTAGGGTGTAGTGCGTAGTCTGTAGGGTTAGGCGTAGTCTGTAGGGTGTAGTGCGTAGTCTGTAGGGTTAGTGCGTAGTCTGTAGGGTGTAGTGCGTAGTCTGTAGGGGTGTAGTCTGTAGGGTAGTCTGTAGGGTGTTGGGCGTAGTCTGTAGGGTTTAGTGTCTGTAGGGTGTTAGTGCGTAGTCTGTAGGGTGTTAGGCGTAGTCTGTAGTTGGGCGTAGTCTGTAGGGTGTAGTGCGTAGTCTGTAGTGCGTAGTCTGTAGGGTGTTGGGGGTAGTCTGTAGGGTGTTGGGGGTAGTCTGTAGGGTGTAGTGCGTAGTCTGTAGGGTGTAGTGTGTAGGGTGTAGTGCGTAGTCTGTAGGGTGTAGTGCGTAGTCTGTAGGGTGTAGTGCGTAGTCTGTAGTGCGTAGTCTGTAGGGTGTAGTGCGTAGTCTGTAGTGCGTAGTCTGTAGGGTGTAGTGCGTAGTCTGTAGTGCGTAGTCTGTAGGGTGTAGTCTGTAGGGTGTAGTGCGTAGTCTGTAGTGCGTCGTCTGTAGGGTGTTGGGCGTAGTCTGTAGGGCGTAGTCTGTAGGGTGTTGGGCGTAGTCTGTAGGGCGTTGGGCGTAGTCTGTAGGGCGTTGGGCGTAGTCTGTAGGGCGTTGGGCGTAGTCTGTAGGGCGTTGGGCGTAGTCTGTAGGGCGTTGGGCGTAGTCTGTAGGGCGTTGGGCGTAGTCTGTAGGGCTTTGGGCGTAGTCTGTGGGCGTAGTCTGTAGGGCGTTGGGCGTAGTCTGTAGGGCGTTGGGCGTAGTCTGTAGGGCGTTGGGCGTAGTCTGTAGGGCGTTGGGCGTAGTCTGTAGGGCGTTGGGCGTAGTCTGTAGGGCGTAGTCTGTAGGGCGTTGGGCGTAGTCTGTAGGGTTTAGGGCGTGTGGGTCGTAGTCTGTAGGGCGTAGTCTGTTGGGCGTAGTCTGTAGGGCGTAGTCTGTAGGGCGTAGTCGTAGTCTGTAGGGGTAGGGCGTCTGTAGGGCGTTGGGCGTAGTCTGTAGGGGTTTCGTAGTCTGTAGGGCGTTGGGCGTAGTCTGTAGGGCGTTGGGCGTAGTCTGTAGGGCGTCGTCTGTAGGGCGTTGGGCGTAGTCTGTAGGGCGTTGGGCGTAGTCTGTAGGGCGTTGGGCGTAGTCTGTAGGGCGTTGGGCGTAGTCTGTAGGGCGTTGGGCGTAGTCTGTAGGGCGTTGGGCGTAGTCTGTAGGGCGTAGTCTGTAGGGCGTAGTCTGTAGGGCGTAGTCTGTAGGGCGTTGGGCGTAGTCTGTAGGGCGTTGGCTGTAGGGCGTAGTCTGTAGGGCGTAGTCTGTAGGGCGTAGTCTGTAGGGCGTAGTCTGTAGGGCGTTGGGCGTAGTCTGTAGGGGGCGTAGTCTGTAGGGCGTTGGGCGTAGTCTGTAGGGCGTTGGGCGTAGTCTGTAGGGTTTGGGCGTAGTCTGTAGGGGCGTTTAGCGTAGTCTGTAGGGCGCGTCTGTAGG
This sequence comes from Oncorhynchus gorbuscha, assembly GCF_021184085.1. NCBI lineage: Eukaryota > Metazoa > Chordata > Actinopteri > Salmoniformes > Salmonidae > Oncorhynchus > Oncorhynchus gorbuscha. The sequence continues at coordinate 124,525 of NW_025746117.1, forward strand.
GCGTAGTCTGTAGGGCGTTGGTCTAGTCTGTAGGGGCGTAGGGTCTGTAGGGCGTGGGCGTAGTCTGTAGGGCGTCTGTAGGGTTTAGGGCGTGTCTGTAGGGGGCGTAGTCTGTAGGGGGCGTAGTCTGTAGGGGCGTAGTCTGTAGGCGGTCTGTAGGCGTCGTCTGTAGGGGGCGTCGTCTGTAGGGTGTAGTAGTCTGTGTAGGGCGTAGTCTGTAGGGTGTTAGGCGTAGTCTGTAGGGTCTGTAGGGTGTTAGGGCGTAGTCTGTAGGGCGTCGTAGTCTGTAGGGCGTTAGTCTGTAGGGGTGTCTGTAGGGCGTGGCGTCTGTAGGGCGTAGTCTGTAGGGCGTAGTCTGTAGGGCGTGAGCGTAGTCTGTAGGGCGTCGTCTGTAGGGCGTGTCTGTAGGGTGTCTGTAGGGCGTAGTCTGTAGGGCGTCGTCTGTAGGGGCGTCGTCTAGGGTAGGGGGCGTAGTCTGTAGGGCGTAGGGGTCTGTAGGGCGTTCGGGCGTCGTCTGTAGGGCGTTGGGCGTAGTCTGTAGGGCGCGGGGCGTCGTCTGTAGGGCGTCGGGCGTAGTCTGTAGGGCGCAGGGCGTAGTCTGTAGGGCGTCGGGCGTAGTCTGTAGGGTGGGCGTTCGGGCGTAGTCTGTAGGCGTGTTAGTCTGTAGGGTCTGTAGGGCGTAGGGTAGTCTGTAGGGCGTAGGGGGTCTGTAGGGCGTTGGGCGTAGGGTCTGTAGGGTGTTGGGCGTAGTCTGTAGGGTGTAGGGGCGTCCCGGCGGCGTAGTCTGTAGGGCGTGGGCGTCGTCTGGGCGTAGTCTGTAGGGCGTGTTAGGGCGTAGTCTGTAGGGCGTCGGGCGTAGTCTGTAGGGCGTAGTCTGTAGGGTTTAGGGCGTCGGGCGTAGTCTGTAGGGCGTAGTCTGTAGGGTTTAGGGCGTCGGGCGTAGTCTGTAGGGTTTAGGGCGTCGGGCGTAGTCTGTAGGGTTTAGGGCGTCGGGCGTAGTCTGTAGGGTTTAGGGCGTCGGGCGTCGTCTGTAGGGTTTAGGGCGTAGTCTGTAGGGTTTAGGGTTTAGGCGTAGTCTGTAGGGTTTGGGCGTCGTCTGTAGGGTTTAGGCGTCGTCTGTAGGGTTTGGGGCGTCGTCTGTAGGGTTTAGGGGGCGTCGTCTGTAGGGTTTAGGCGTCGTCTGTAGGGTTTAGGCGTGTCTGCAAGGCGTCGTCTGTAGGGTTTGGGCGTCGTCTGTAGGGTTTAGGCGTCGTCTTAGGGCGTCGTCTGTAGGGCGTAGGGCGTCGTCTGTAGGGGCGTCGGGCGTCGTCTGTAGGGTGTAGGGCGTCGTCTGTAGGGCGTCGTCTGTAGGGTGTTGGGCGTCGTCTGTAGGGCGTAGGGCGTCGTCTGTAGGGCGTCGTCTGTAGGCGTCGTCTGTAGGGCGTCGTCTGTAGGGCGTCGTCTGTAGGGCGTCGTCTGTAGGGCGTCGTCTGTAGGGCGTCGTCTGTAGGGCGTCGTCTGTAGGGCGTCGTCTGTAGGGCGTCGTCTGTAGGGCGTCGTCTGTAGGGCGTCGTCTGTAGGGCGTCGGGCGTCGTCTGTAGGGCGTCGGGCGTCGTCTGTAGGGCGTCGGGCGTCGTCTGTAGGGCGTCGTCTGTAGGGCGTCGGGCGTCGTCTGTAGGGCGTCGGGCGTCGTCTGTAGGGCGTCGGGCGTCGTCTGTAGGGCGTCGGGCGTCGTCTGTAGGGCGTCGGGCGTCGTCTAGGGTAGGGCGTCTGTAGGGTTTAGGGCGTCGTCTGTCGTCTGTAGGGCGTCGGGCGTCGTCTGTAGGGCGTCGTCTAGGGTGTAGGGCGTCGTCTGTAGGGCGTCGGGCGTCGTCTGTAGGGCGTCGGGCGTCGTCTGTAGGGCGTCGGGCGTCGTCTGTAGGGTTTCGGGCGTCGTCTGTAGGGCGTCGTCTGTAGGGCGTCGTCTGTAGGGCGTCGGGCGTCGTCTGTAGGGTTTAGGGCGTAGTCTGTAGGGCGTCGGGCGTAGTCTGTAGGGCGTCGGGCGTCGTCTGTAGGGCGTAGTCTGTAGGGCGTCGGGCGTCGTCTGTAGGGCTTCGGGCGTAGTCTGTAGGGCGTAGTCTGTAGGGTTTAGGGCGTCGGGCGTAGTCTGTAGGGCGTAGTCTGTAGGGTTTAGTCTGTAGGGTGGCGTAGTCTGTAGGGTTTAGGGCGTCAGGCGTAGTCTGTAGGGTTTAGGGCGTCGGGCGTAGTCTGTAGGGTTTAGGGCGTCGGGCGTCGTCTGTAGGGTTTAGGGCGTCGGGCGTCGTCTGTAGGGTTTAGGGCGTCGTCTGTAGGGTTTAGGGCGTCGTCTGTAGGGTTTAGGGCGTCGTCTGTAGGGTTTAGGGCGTCGTCTGTAGGGTTTAGGGCGTCGTCTGTAGGGTTTAGGGCGTCGTCTGTAGGGTTTAGGGCGTCGTCTGTAGGGTTTAGGGCGTTAGGGTTTGGGCGTCGTCTGTAGGGTTTAGGCGTCGTCTGTAGGGTTTGGGCGTAGTCTGTAGGGTTTAGGGTGTTGGGCGTAGTCTGTAGGGTTTAGGGCGTCGTCTGTAGGGTTTAGGGGGCGTCGTCTGTAGGGTTTAGGGTGGCGTAGTCTGTAGGGTGTTGGGCGTAGTCTGTAGGGTTTAGGCGTAGTCGTCGTCTGTAGGGTGTTGGGCGTAGTCTGTAGGGTTTGGGCGTAGTCTGTAGGGTTTAGGGTGTTGGGCGTAGTCTGTAGGGTGTAGGGTGTTGGGCGTAGTCTGTAGGGTTTAGGTTGTAGGGCGTAGTCTGTAGGGTGTAGGGCGTAGTCTGTAGGGCGTAGTCTGTAGGGCGTAGTCTGTAGGGCGTAGTCTGTAGGGCGTAGTCTGTAGGGCGTAGTCTGTAGGGTTTAGGGCGTAGTCTGTAGGGTTTAGGGCGTAGTCTGTAGGGTTTAGGGCGTAGTCTGTAGGGTTTAGGGCGTAGTCTGTAGGGTTTAGGGCGTAGTCTGTAGGGTTTAGGGCATAGTCTGTAGGGTTTAGGGCATAGTCTGTAGGGTTTAGGGCATAGTCTGTAGGGTTTAGGGTGTTGGGGGTAGTCTGTAGGGTGTTGGGGGTAGTCTGTAGGGTTTAGTGTGTAGGGTGTAGTGCGTAGTCTGTAGGGTTTAGGGTGTTGGGGTAGTCTGTAGGGTTTAGTGTGTAGGGTGTAGTGCGTAGTCTGTAGGGTTTAGTGTGTAGGGTTTAGTGCGTAGTCTGTAGGGTTTAGGGTGTGGAATAAGTCAAGGGGTATGAATACATCAGAAAGGCACGATGACAACATCAGGGTTAGTATGTAGGGCGTTGGGGGTAGTCTGTAGGGTTTAGGGTGTAGTGCGTAGTCTGTAGGGTGTAGGGGTAGTCTGTAGGGTTTAGTCTGTAGGGTGTAGGGGTAGTCTGTAGGGTTTAGTCTGTAGGGTGTAGGGGTAGTCTGTAGGGTTTAGTGTGTAGGGTGTAGTGCGTAGTCTGTAGGGTTTAGTGTGTAGGGTGTTAGGGCGTAGTCTGTAGGGTTTAGTCTGTAGGGTTTAGTGCGTAGTCTGTAGGGTTTAGTCTGGGGTTTAGTCTGTAGGGTGTTGGGCGTAGTCTGTAGGGTGTTGGGGGTAGTCTGTAGGGCGTTGGGCGTAGTCTGTAGGGTGTTGGGCGTAGTCTGTAGGGTGTTGGGCGTAGTCTGTAGGGTAGTCTGTAGGGTGTTGGGGGTAGTCTGTAGGGCGTTAGCGTCTGTAGGGTGTTGGGCGTAGTCTGTAGGGCGTAGTCTGTAGGGTGTTGGGCGTAGTCTGTAGGGCGTAGTCTGTAGGGTGTTAGGGGGGTAGTCTGTAGGGCGTGGGGCGTAGTCTGTAGGGGGTGTTGGGCGTAGTCTGGGCGTTGGGCGTAGTCTGTGTAGGGTCTGTTGGGCGTAGTCTGTAGGGGCGTAGTCTGTAGGGCGTTAGGCGCGTCTGTAGGGTTTAGGGCGTAGTCTGTAGGGGGTGTTAGGCGTAGTCTGTAGGGGGCGTAGTCTGTAGGGTGTTGGGCGTAGTCTGTAGGGTTTAGGGCGTCGTCTGTAGGGCGTAGTCTGTAGGGTGTTAGGGCGTAGTCTGTAGGGCGTCGTTAGGGTGTAGGCGTAGTCTTTAGGGCGTAGTCTGTAGGGCGTAGTCTGTAGGGCGTAGTCTGTAGGGCGTAGTCTGTAGGGCGTTAGGGCGTAGTCTGTAGGGCGTAGTCTGTAGGGCGTTGGGCGTAGTCTGTAGGGCGTTGGGCGTAGTCTGTAGGGCGTAGTCTGTAGGGCGTAGTCTGTAGGGCGTAGTCTGTAGGGCGGCGTCTGTAGGGCGTAGTCTGTAGGGGTTTAGGCGTAGTCTGTAGGGCGTCTTAGGGCGTAGTCTGTAGGGCGTAGTCTGTAGGGCGTAGTCTGTAGGCTGTAGGGCGTAGTCTGTAGGGCGCGTAGTCTGTAGGGTTTAGGCGTGTCTGGGCGTAGTCTGTAGGGGCGTAGTCTGTAGGGCGCGTCTGTAGGCGCGTCTGTAGGGCGTAGTCTGTAGGCTGTAGGTTTAGTCTGTAGGGCGTAGTCTGTAGGCGGCGTCTGTGGGGTGGCGTAGGGTCTGTAGGGCGTCGTCTTAGGGCGTAGTCTGTAGGGTCGTCTGTGGGCGTAGTCTGTAGTGTTAGGCGCGTCTGTAGGGCGTAGTCTGTAGGGCGTAGTCTGTAGGGCGTAGTCTGTAGGCGGGCGTAGTCTGTAGGCGTCGTCTGTAGGGCGTAGTCTGTAGGGGGTCTGTAGGCGTAGTCTGTAGGGCGTAGTCTGTAGGGCGTTAGGGGCGTAGTCTGTAGGGCGTGAGCGTAGTCTGTAGGGCGTAGTCTGTAGGGCGTTAGCGTAGTCTGTAGGGCGTGGCGTAGTCTGTTGGGCGTAGTCTGTAGGGCGTCGTCTGGCGTAGTCTGTAGGGCGTTGGGCGTAGTCTAGGGTAGGGGCGTTGGCGTAGTCTGTAGGGCGTAGTCGTTGGGCGTAGTCTGTAGGGGGCGTCGTCTGTAGGGCGTCGTCTGTAGGGCGTCGTCTTAGGGCGTCGTCTGTAGGCGTTAGGGCGTAGTCTGTAGGGCGTAGTCTGTAGGGCGTAGTCTGTAGGGCGTAGTCTGTAGGGCGTAGTCTGTAGGGCGTAGTCTGTAGGGCGTAGTCTGTAGGGCGTAGTCTGTAGGGCGTAGTCTGTAGGGTTTGGGCGTAGTCTGTAGGGCGTAGCGTCTGTAGGGCGTTAGGGCGTAGTCTGTAGGGTCTGTAGGGCGTAGTCTGTAGGCGTCGTCTGTAGGGCGTAGTCTGTAGGGCGGGCGTAGTCTGTAGGGCGTAGTCTGTAGGGCGTCGTCTGTAGGGCGTAGTCTGTGTGGCGTAGTCTGTAGGGCGTAGGTCTGTAGGGCGTCGTCTGTAGGGCGTAGTCTGTAGGGCGTTAGGCGTAGTCTGTCGGGCGTAGTCTGTAGGGCGTCGGGCGTAGTCTGTAGGGCATAGTCTGTAGGGCATAGTCTGTAGGGCGTAGTCTGTAGGGCGTAGTCTGTAGGGCGTAGTCTGTAGGGCGTAGTCTGTAGGGCGTAGTCTGTAGGGCGTAGTCGTGTTGGGCGTAGTCTGTAGGGTGGGCGTAGTCTGTAGGGCGTAGTCTGTAGGGCGTAGTCTGTAGGGCGTAGTCTGTAGGGCGTAGTCTGTAGGGCGTAGTCTGTAGGGCGTTGGGCGTAGTCTGTTGGGCGTAGTCTGTAGGGTGTAGAGTGTTGGGCGTAGTCTGTAGGGTGTAGAGTGTTGGGCGTAGTCTGTAGGGTGTTGGGCGTAGTCTGTAGGGTGTTGGGCGTAGTCTGTAGGGTGTTGGGCGTAGTCTGTAGGGTGTTGGGCGTAGTCTGTAGGGGGCGTAGTCTGTAGGGTGTTGGGCGTAGTCTGTAGGGTGTTGGGCGTAGTCTGTAGGGTGTTGGGCGTAGCGTAGTCTGTAGGGTGGGCGTTGGCGTAGTCTGTAGGGGGTTAGGGTGTTGGGCGTAGTCTGTAGGGTGTTGGGCGTAGTCTGTAGGGTGTTGGGCGTAGTCTGTAGGGTTTAGGGTGTTGGGCGTAGTCTGTAGGGTGTTGGGCGTAGTCTGTAGGGTGTTGGGCGTAGTCTGTAGGGTGTTGGGCGTAGTCTAGGGTAGGGTGTTGGGCGTAGTCTGTAGGGTGTTGGGCGTAGTCTGTAGGGTGTTGGGCGTAGTCTGTAGGGTGTAGGGTGTTGGGCGTAGTCTGTAGGGTGTTGGGCGTAGTCTGTAGGGTGTAGGGTGTTGGGCGTAGGTGTAGGGTGTTGGGCGTAGTCTGTAGGGTGTTGGGCGTAGTCTGTAGGGTGTTGGGCGTAGTCTGTAGGGTGTTGGGCGTAGTCTGTAGGGTGTTGGGCGTAGTCTGTAGGGTGTTGGGCGTAGTCTGTAGGGTGTTGGGCGTAGTCTGTAGGGTGTTGGGCGTAGTCTGTAGGGTGTTGGGCGTAGTCTGTAGGGTGTAGGGTGTTGGGCGTAGTCTGTAGGGTGTAGGGTGTTGGGCGTAGTCTGTAGGGTGTAGGGTGTTGGGCGTAGTCTGTAGGGTTTAGGGTGTAATGCGTAGTCTGTAGGGTTTGGGGTGTAGGGTGTAGTGCGTAGTCTGTAGGGTTTAGGGTGTTGGGCGTAGTCTGTAGGGTGTGGAATAGGTCAAGGGGTATGAATACTTTCTGAAGGCACAGGATACCAATCAATCACAATCAAAAGGTTCAAGTTCAAAACAAGATTCAGTATAGAGAAATGTTATGTTTTCAGTTTGAATATTTTCTTTGTCCTTTGTTTGACAACGCGATCATGTCATGCCTTGTTTTGTCATTCCGCTGTTTGAAAAATTGTCTTCTGGCCCTTTATGTTTCTAGGTAGAACCCTCAAAGACCCCCTTTAGAACTACTGTTCTCCCATACAGAAGGTGAAAAGCCTAGTTCTTCTACTGTTAAAAAGGGTTCTACATGGAACTCTTCATCCGAGAGGTTATTCATGTCTTGGTGTGAGAAACCACTTTGGAAATAATCACGGCAAGGAGATCGGGTTGGCAGAGTGTGCTAAAGCTGTGAATAAAACAAACTTAGGGAGGCTTCTGATGTTAACATGCATGAAAACAAGGATTTTACAGTTGCAGATGTGAGCGAATGGGAGTAAGTGCTGGGGGGCTGCAGGGCCTGGGTTAACCTCTTCATCACCAGAGGAACAGAGGAGGAATGGTATGAGGGTACGGCTAAATGCTATAAGAATTGGTCGTCTAGTGCTTTGGGAACAGAGAATGAAAGGAGCAGATTTCTGGGCGAGGTAGGATAGATTCAGGGCATAATGTACAGACAAGGGTATGGTAGGGTGCGAGTACAGTGGAGGTAAACTTAGGCATTGAGTGACGATGAGAGGGGTTTCATCTCTGGAAGCGCCAGTTAAGCGGTCTCTGGATGTGTGGGGGGACAAGGGGGCTATCTGAGGCGAGCAGGACTAGGGGCTCCACTGCAAAATAAAACAATGAGAGCTGCCCTAAACAACAGTATACAAGGCATATTGAAGTTAGAGAAAGGAATAAAGCAATCACAGGTGTTGATTGGGAGAGCCATAGACCGGGTGAGACAACAGGTGAGACAACGGGTAAACAGCTAGGACAACAACAGCTGGTAAATGGCGATGAATGGGCAGGGAGGGTCAGTTAACTACACACAGGGCCTGAGTTAGAGGCTGGGACCAACAGATAAACTAAATGAAGTACCATGTTAATGAACAGTCCAGCAGGCATCAGCTGTGTAGGGTAGTGGTCATAGGGTCCAATGAGCAGGAATAGATGAAACAGGGAGCTGTTCGGTTACTACGCAAGAAGAGCGGGAGACACGCCGTTCAGGAAGCTAGCGGACCAGGGCTAGCAGATGGATCAACACCAACGAGGCAGAGGCCGGTTGAGAGCACATCGAATTACATCAGTAGACTAGCAGACCAGTCGTGATGGATCGGCGGGGCTCCGTGTCAACAAAGGGTTCAGGCCAATTGGCAAGAGAGGTATTGTAGTGGTATTGTAGTTGGTGTACCTCGTTTGCTAGCTGGGAAATGGGCCTAGCTAGCTAGCTGGTGCTTCTGGACAAGGTCGTTAGCAACAATAATAATAACAAACAACAATGATATGGTGCTGTGCGGACTGGCAGATATTATCCAGGCTAAGGTGGCTGGAGTCCGAGCTAAAAGGTAAAAACCGCTAGCAGTGGCTAACAATGACTAAAAAGCTAGTAGCTAATTAGGTCTAAAAAAATATCAGATCTGTACCACATTGGGGGCAGGTTGCAGGAAGTTTATTTAATTAGAAAATGGAGAAAAAAAATAGATTGAAATATAATGAAATGTATACAACAAAATATATAACAATATTTACATGGGACAAAAACAAACACGTCTTACTGCCCACCATCTTGGTACTAACCCTACAGATGACCCTCTAGAACCCTACAGATGACCCTCTAGAACCCTACAGATGACCCTCTAGAACCCTACAGATGACCCTCTAGAACCCTACAGATGACCCTCTAGAACCCTACAGATGACCCTCTAGAACCCTACAGATGACCCTCTAGAACCCTACAGATGACCCTCTAGAACCCTACAGATGACCCTCTAGAACCCTACAGATGACCCTCCAAGACCCTACAGAACCAGACAGGACCCTCTAGAACCAGACAGGACCCTTGAGAACCCTACATCAACTCCACAGAACCCTACATAACGCCACAGGATCCTTCTAACCTTCAGCTAGAACTCTGACCTAGAAGGTGTTGCAACAGCTTTGGATTTGTCTGTAAAGCTTCTTTTCCTGCTGATTACAGGTGTGGATGCACATATCTAGATGAAGTGGAGGTGTTTGTCTGGTGCAATGCCGTAGTTGTCCTTGTTGTCTTCAAACACCGTAGTGAGGCCCTCCAGGTAGAGAGAATGGAGACAGTCTATATCATCTTTAGTGGGAGAGGGGGTCTGGACCACTGGAATAGGCCTACCCACTGGAGAAAGAGAGAGAGATGAGAGAGAGAGATGAGGGGTCTGGACCACTGGAATAGGCCTACCCACTAGAGAGAGAGAGAGAGGGGGGGGGGGGGGGGGTCTGGACCACTGGAATAGGCCTACCCACTAGAGCGAGAGGTGAGAGAGGTGAGAGGTGAGCGAGGGATGGAAGAGAAATGTGAGAGAGATGTGAGAGGTGAGGGATGAGAGAGAGTTGAGTGTGTGTCTTACCAACAGTGTGTATGGGCTCTCTGTAGGGCAGTAGACCGAAGCTGTATTGGAACACTCCTCGTCCAGTGAACATTGGCAGCGCAACTCCCATGAGCCTTTGCAAGTGGTCCTGGAGCCAGCGGAGCGGCGAACCGGCAGGGTTGGTCATCTGGTCGAAGAGCTCATTCTCTCCAAAGGAGAACACAGGTACTAGCTGGGCCCTACGAGACATTATATATACACTGGACATTACACAAACCAGCATGGTTGGTCATCAGCTTTTTTTCCCCTGAAGGAGAACACAGGTACTAGCTGGGTCCTATAGGACAATTACTGGGGGTGCCGCTTCCCCCTTACTCTCAATAACTGGGGGTGCCACTTCCCCCTTACTCTCAATAACTGGGGGTGCCACTTCCCCCTTACTCTCAATAACTGGGGGTGCCACTTCCCCTTACTCTCAATAACTGGGGGTGCCACTTCCCCCTTACTCTCAATAACTGGGGGTGCCACTTCCCCCTTACTCTCAATAACTGGGGGTGCCACTTCCCCCTTACTCTCAATAACTGGGGGTGCCACTTCCCCCTTACTCTCAATAACTGGGGGTGCCACTTCCCCCTTACCTCTCTCAATAACTGGGGTGCCACACCCCCCTTACTAGATGCAATAACTGGGGTGACTGTTCCCTTATGTCAATAACTGGGGTGCCACTTTTACTCTCAATAACTGGGGTGCCACTTCCCCTAAATTACTCTCAATAACTGGGGTGCCACTTCCCCCTTACTCAATAACTGGGGGTGCCACGTTTCTCAATAACTGGGGTGCCACTTCCCCTGTAGTTATTGACTCTCAATAACTGGGGATGTCAGGTGTCCGGAGACACCTGAAACCCCACCTCTTTAAGGAATACCTAGGATAGGATAAGTAATCCCTCTCACCCCCCCTTAAGTTTTAGATGCACTATTGTAAAGTGACTGTTCCACTGGATGTCATAAGGTGAATGCACCAATTTGTAAGTCGCTCTGGATAAGAGCGTCTGCTAAATGACTTAAATGTAAATGTAATGTAAATGTGTCACTTCCCCCTTACTCTCAATAACTGGGGGTGCCACGTTTAGCTGTAATGACTCCAACCAAACACTTCCTGTAGTTATTGATCAGTCTCACGTCACTGTGGAGGAAGTTAGCCCACTCTTGCAGGCAGAACTGCTTTAACTCGGTGACATGTGGGTTTTCCAACATGAACTGCTCGTTTCAAGTCCTGTCACAACATCTCAGTTGGGATTAGTTCTGGACTTTGACTAGGCCATTCCAGAAATTCAAATGTGTTTTTTTTAACCATTTTCACATAGACTTGATTGTGTGTTTTGGATCATGCTGAATGACCCAGCTGAGCTTCAGCTCACAGACGGATGGGCCTGACATTCTCCTGTAGAATTCTCTGATACAGAGCAGAATTCATGGTTCCTTCTATTAAGGCAAGTTGTCCAGGTCCTGAGGCAGCTAAGCATCCCACTACCACCACCATGCTGACATAAACTAGAATAACATATACACTGGGACCAGCTGGGTATTAACATATACACTGGGACCAGCTGGATATTAACATATACACTGGGACCAGCTGGATATTAACATATACACTGGGACCAGCTGGGTATTTTTTTATATTTATTTTACCTTTATTTAACTAGGCAAGTCAGTTAAGAACAAATTCTTATTTTCAATGATGGCCTGGGAACAGTGGGTTAACTGACTGTTCAGGGGCAGAACGACAGATTTGTACCTTGTCAGCTCGGGGGTTTGAACTCGCAACCTTCCGGTTACTAGTCCAACACTCTAACCACTAGGCTACCCTGCCGCCCCATATTAACATTACACTGGGACACCCTGGGCAAACAAACACAAACATACAGTACATTCAAATCAAACACACCACATGTATTGAATTCAATATTACTGTGTTTCAGACCTATCTGCATTCCATACCTACCAGTGTTTAAGATCTACCCATGTTTCAGAGGACTTCCTGTGTTCCCACCTACCTGTGTTTTAGGACTTCCTGTGTTCCCACCTACCCGTGTTTTAAGACTTCCTGTGTTCCCACCTACCCGTGTTTTAGGACTTCCTGTGTTCCCACCTACCCGTGTTTTAAGACTTCCTGTGTCCCCACCTACCCGTGTTTTAAGACTTCCTGTGTTCCCACCTACCCGTGTTTTAGTGCCAGTTTGATGAATCCCTTGCGGTGTAGAATCTGAAGGGTGAGAGCTCCTGGTCGGGCGTCTAGAGCCTCTGGAGCGCCCCCTATAGCCACCACCGCCACATTACCTCCTCTAGGAGCTGAGAGCAGGTAGGACAGGCTGGCTTTCTCACTGGATACCAGACCTGGCATGAACACATAATACACACACACACACCGTAACCCCAATTACACACACACCGTAACCCCAATTACACACACACACACACCGTAACCCCAATTACACACACACCGTAACCCCAATTACACACACACACACCGTAACCCCAATTACACACACACACACCGTAACCCCAATTACACACACACACACCGTAACCCCAATTACACACACACACACACCGTAACCCCAATTACACACACACACACCTTAACCCCAATTACACACACACACACCTTAACCCCAATTACACACACACACACCTTAACCCCAATTACACACACACACACACACACACCTTAACCCCAATTACACACACACACCTTAACCCCAATTACACACACACTTAACAATTACAAACACACACAACCCCAACACACACACACACACACACACCTTAACCCCAATTACACACACACACCTTAACCCCAATTACACACACACACACACGTAACCCCAATTACACACACACCGTAACCCCAATTACACACACACCGTAACCCCAATTACACACCTTAACCCCAATTACCCCAACACACACACACACCGTAACCCCAATTACACACACACACACACACACCGTAACCCCAATTACACACACACACACACACCGTAACCCCAATTACACACACACCGTAACCCCAATTACAAACACACACACCGTAACCCCAATTACACACACACACACACACCGTAACCCCACACACACACACACCGTAACCCCAATTACAAACACACACACACACACACCGTAACCCCAATTACACACACACACACACCGTAACCCCAATTACACACACACCGTAACCCCATTACACACACACACACACACACCGTAACCCAATTACATTACACACACACCGTAACCCCAATTACACACACACCGTAACCCCAATTACACACACACCGTAACCCCAATTACACACACACCGTAACCCCAATTACACCACACCGTAACCCCAATTACACACACGTAACCACACACACACACCGTAACCCCAATTACACACACACCGTAACCCCAATTACACACACACACACCGTAACCCCAATTACACACACACACACCGTAACCCCAATTACACACACACACACACACCGTAACCCCAATTACACACACACACACACACCGTAACCCCAATTACACACACACACACACACCGTAACCCCAATTACACACACACACCGTAACCCCAATTACACACACACACACACACACACCGTAACCCCAATTACACACACACACACACACACACCGTAACCCCAATTACACACACACACACACCGTAACCCCAATTACACACACACACACACCGTAACCCCAATTACACACACACACACACACCGTAACCCCAATTACACACACACACACACCGTAACCCCAACACACACACCGTAACCCCACACACACACCGTAACCCCAATTACACACACACCGTAACCCCAATTACACACACCGTAACCCCAATTACACACACCGTAACCCCAATTACACACACCGTAACCCCAATTACACACACACACACACACACACACACCGTAACCCCAATTACACACACACCGTAACCCCAATTACACACACACCGTAACCCCAATTACACACACCGTAACCCCAATTACACACACACCGTAACCCCAATTACACACACACCGTAACCCCAATTACACACACACCGTAACCCCAATTACACACACCGTAACCCCAATTACACACACACGTAACCCCATTACACACACACCGTAACCCCAATTACACACACACGTAACCCCAATTACACACACACACCGTAACCCCCACACACACACACACACACCGTAACCCCAATTACACACACACACCGTAACCCCAACCCCAATTACACACACACACACACACCGTAACCCCAATTACACACACACACCGTAACCCCAATTACACACACACACACACACCCCGTAACCCCGTAACCACACACACACACACCGTAACCCCAATTACACACACACACACCGTAACCCCAATTACACACACACACACCGTAACCCCAATTACACACACACACACCGTAACCCCAATTACACACACACACCGTAACCCCAATTACACACACACCGTAACCCCAATTACACACACACACACACACACACACCGTAACCCCAATTACACACACACACACACACCGTAACCCCAATTACACACACACACACACCGTAACCCCAATTACACACACACACACACCGTAACCCCAATTACACACACACACACACACACCGTAACCCCAATTACACACACACACACACACCGTAACCCCAATTACACACACACACACACACCGTAACCCCAATTACACACACACACACACACACACACCGTAACCCCAATTACACACACACACACACACCGTAACCCCAATTACACACACACACACACACCGTAACCCCAATTACACACACACACACCGTAACCCCAATTACACACACACACACCGTAACCCCAATTACACACACACACACCGTAACCCCAATTACACACACACACACACACACACCTTAACCCCAATTACACACACACACACACACACCTTAACCCCAATTACACACACACACACACACCTTAACCCCAATTACACACACACCTTAACCCCAATTACACACACACCTTAACCCCAATTACACACACACCTTAACCCCAATTACACACACACCTTAACCCCAATTACACACACACCTTAACCCCAATTACACACACACCTTAACCCCAATTACACACACACCTTAACCCCAATTACACACACACCTTAACCCCAATTACACACACACCTTAACCCCAATTACACACACACCTTAACCCCAATTACACACACACAGTAACCCCAATTACACACACACACAGTAACCCCAATTACACACACACACAGTAACCCCAATTACACACACACACAGTAACCCCAATTACACACACACACAGTAACCCCAATTACACACACACACAGTAACCCCAATTACACACACACACACACACCTTAACCCCAATTACAAACACACACACACACCTTAACCCCAATTACACACACACACACACACACACACACACACACACACACACACACACACACACACACACACACACACACACACACCTTAACCCCAATTACACACACACACACACACACACCATAACCCCAATTACACACACACACACACACACCATAACCCCAATTACAAACACACACACCTTAACCCCAATTACACACACACCTTAACCCCAATTACGTAACACACACACACACACCTTAACCCCAATTACACACACACACACACACACACACCGTAACCCCAATTTAACCCCAATTACACACACACACCTTAACCCCAATTACACACACACACCTTAACCCCAATTACACACACACGTAACCCCTTAACCGTAACCCCAATTACACACACACACACACCTTAACCCCAATTGACACACACACCTTAACCCCAATTACACACACACCTTAACCCCAATTACACACACACCTTAACCCCACACACACACACACACCTTAACCCCAATTACACACACACACTTAACCCACACACACACACACCGTAACCCCAATTACACACACACACACACACACACACACCGTAACCCCAATTACACACACACACACACACACACACACCGTAACCCCAATTACACACACACACACACACACACCGTAACCCCAATTACACACACACACCATAACCCCAATTACAAACACACACCATAACCCCAATTACAAACACACACACCTTAACCCCAATTACACACACACACACACACACACACACACCTTAACCCCAATTACACACACACACACACACACACACACACACACCTTAACCCCAATACACACACACACACACACCTTAACCCCAATTACAACACACACACACACACACCTTAACCCCAATTACACACACACACACACCTTAACCCCAATTACACACACACACACACACACACCTTAACCCCAATTACACACACACACTTAACACACCATAACCCACACACATTAACCCCACACACAACACACACCACCTTAACCCCAATTACACACACACACACTTAACACACACACACACACACACACTTAACCCCACACACACACACAGTAACCCCAAAACACACACACACACCTTAACCCCAATTACACACACACACACAGTAACCCCAATTACACACACACACACACACCGTAACCCCAATTACACACACACACACACCATAACCCCAATTACAAACACACACCATAACCCCAATTACAAACACACACACCTTAACCCCAATTACAAACACACACACCTTAACCCCAATTACACACACACACACCTTAACCCCAATTACACACACACACACACCTTAACCCCAACACACACACACACACACACACACACACACACACCTTAACCCCAATTACAACACACACACACCTTAACCCCAATTACAAACACACACACACACACACCTTAACCCCAATTACACACACACACACACACACACACACACACACACACCTTAACCCCAATTACAAACACACACACACACACACCGTAACACACACACACACCATAACCCCAATTACAAACACACACACACACCATAACCCCAATTACAAACACACACACCTTAACCCCAATTACACACACACACACACACCTTAACCCCAATTACACACACACTTAACACACACACACACCACACACACCTTAACCCCAATTACACACACACACACACCTTAACCCCAATTACACACACACACACACACATTAACCCCAACACACACACACACACACCGTAACCCCAATTACACACACACACACACTTAACAATTAACCCCAATTACAAACACACACACCTTAACCCCAATTACACACACACACACACTTAACACACACACACACACACACACCTTAACACACACACACACACACACACGTAACCCCAATTACACACACACACACACCTTAACCCCAATTACACACACACACACACACACCTTAACCCCAATTACACACACACACATTAACCCCAATTACACACACACACACACACCTTAACCCCAATTACACACACACACACACCTTAACCCCAATTACACACACACACACTTAACCCCAATTAACACACACAATTACACACTTAACAACACACACACACACACCTTAACCCCAATTACACACACCTTAACACACACACCTTAACCCCAATTACACACACACACACACACCTTAACCCCAATTACACACACACACTTAACACACACACACACCTTAACCCCAATTACACACACACACCTTAACCCCAATTACACACACACACACACACACCTTAACCCCAATTACACACACACACACACACACACACTTAACCCCAATTACACACACACACACACACACACTTAACACACACACACACACCTTAACCCCAATTACAAACACACACACCTTAACCCCAATTACACACACACACACACACACACCTTAACCCCAATTACACACACACACACACACACCTTAACCCCAATTACACACACACACACACACGTAACCCCAATTAACCCCAACACACACACACACACACACCTTAACCCCAATTAACACACACACACACACCTTAACCCCAATTACACACACACACACACACACACACCTTAACCCCAATTACACACACACACACCTTAACCCCAATTACACACACACACACACACACACCTTAACCCCAATTACACACACACACACACCTTAACCCCAATTACACACACACACACACCTTAACCCCAATTACACACACACACACACCTTAACCCCAATTACACACACACACACACCTTAACCCCAATTACACACACACACACACACCTTAACCCCAATTACACACACACACACACACACCTTAACCCCAATTACACACACACACCTTAACCCCAATTACACACACACACACACTTAACCCCAATTACACACACACACACACACACCTTAACCCCAATTACACACACACACACACACTTAACCCCAATTAACCCCAATTACACACACACTTAACCCCACACACACACACCTTAACCCCAATTACACACACACACACACACACACACCTTAACCCCAATTACACACACACACACTTAACACACACACACACACACCTTAACCCCAATTACACACACACACACACACACACCTTAACCCCAATTACACACACACACACACACACACACACCTTAACCCACACACACACACACACACCTTAACCCCAATACACACACACACACCTTAACACACACACTTACCTTAACCCCAATTACACACACACACACACCTTAACCCCAATTACACACACACACACACCTTAACCCCAATACACACACACACACACCTTAACCCCAACACACACACACTTAACACACACACACACCTTAACCCCAATTACACACACACACACACCTTAACCCAATTACACACACACTTAATTAACACACACACACACACACCTTAACCCCAATTACACACACACACACTTAACCCCAATTTACACCACACCTTAAACAACACACACACACACACCTTAACCCCAATTACACACACACACACACACACACACACACCTTAACCCCAATTACACACACACACACACCTTAACCCCAATTACACACACACACACCTTAACCCCACACACACACACACACCTTAACCACCTTACACACACACACACCTTAACCCCAATTACACACACACACACACACACCTTAACCCCAATTACAAACACACACACACACACACCTTAACCCCAATTACACACACACACACACACACACCTTAACCCCAATTACACACACACACACCGTAACCCCACACACACACCTTAACCCCAATTACACACACACACTTAACACCTTAACCCCAATTACACACACACACACACACACACCTTAACCCCAATTACACACACACACACACCTTAACCCCAATTACACACACACACACCTTAACCCCAACACACACACACACACACCTTAACCCCACACACACACACACACATTACACACACACACACACACCTTAACCCCCACACACACACACACACACCTTAACCCCAATTACACACACACACACACACACCTTAACCCCAATTACACACACACACACACACACACCTTAACCCCAATTACACACACACACACACTTAACCCCAATTACACACACACCTTAACCCCAATTACACACACACACACACCTTAACCCCAATTACACACACACACACACACACACCTTAACCCCAATTACACACACACACACACACACACACCTTAACCCCAATTACACACACACACACACACACCTTAACCCCACACACACACACACACCTTAACCCCAATTACACACACACACACACACACACACTTAACCCCAATTACACACACACACACACACCTTAACCCCAATTACACACACACACACACACCTTAACCCCAATTACACACACACACACACACCTTAACCCCAATTACACACACACACACACACCTTAACCCCAATTACACACACACACACACACCTTAACCCCAACACACACACACACACACACACACACACCTTAACCCCAATTACACACACACACACACACCTTAACCCCAATTACACACACACACACACACCTTAACCCCAATTACACACACACACACTTAACCCCAATTACACACACACACACCTTAACCCCAATTACACACACACACACACACACCTTAACCCCACATAACCCCAATTACACACACACACACACACCTTAACCCCAATTACACACACACACACCTTAACCCCAATTACACACACACACACCTTAACCCCAACACACACACACACACACACACACCTTAACCCCAATTACACACACACACCTTAACCCCAATTACACACACACACACACCTTAACCCCAATTACACACACACACACACACACCTTAACCCCAATTACACACACACCTTAACCCCAATTACACACACACACACCGTAACCCCAATTACAAACACACACACACGTAACCCCAATTACACACACACACACACACCGTAACCCCAATTACACACACACACACTTAACCCCACACTTAACCCCAATTACAAACACACACACACCTTAACCCCAATTACACACACACACACACACACCTTAACCCCAATTACACACACACACACACACCTTAACCCCAATACAACACACACACACCTTAACCCCACACACACACACACACCTTAACCCCAATTACACACACACACACACACATTACACACACACCTTAACCCCAATACACACACACACACACACACACACCTTAACCATTACAACACACACACACACACACCTTAACCCCAATTACACACACACACACACACACACACACCTTAACCCCAATTACACACACCTTAACCCCACACACACACACACCTTAACCCCAATTACACACACTTAACACACACACACACACCTTAACCCCAATTACACACACACACACACGTAACCCCTTACACACACACACACACCTTAACCCCACACACACACACACACTTAACCCCAATTACACACACACACACACACCTTAACCCCAATTACACACACACACACACTTAACACAACACACACACACACACACCATAACCCCAATTACAAACACACACACCTTAACCCCAATACAAACACACACACCTTAACCCCAATTACACACACACACACCTTAACCCCAATTACACACACACACACACCGTAACCCCAATTACACACACACACTTAACACACACACACACCTTAACCCCAATTACACACACACACCTTAACCCCCAACACACACACACACACCTTAACCCCAACACACACACACACACACCTTAACCCCAATTACACACACACACACACACACACCTTAACCCCAATTACACACACTTAACCCCAACACACACACACCAATTACACACACACACACACACCTTAACCCCAATTACAAACACACACACACACACCGTAACCCCAATACACACACACACACCTTAACACACACACACACACACCTTAACCCCAATTACACACACACACACACCTTAACCCCAATTACACACACACACACACCTTAACCCCAATTACACACACACACATAACCCCTTAATTACACACACACACACACACACCTTAACCCCAATTACACACACACACACACACACCTTAACCCCAATTACACACACACACACACACCTTAACCCCAATTACACACACACACACACCTTAACCCCAATTACACACACACCTTAACCCCAATTACACACACACACCTTAACCCCAATTACACACACACACACACACACCTTAACCCCAATTACAACACACACACACACACCTTAACCCCAATTACACACACACACACCTTAACCCCAATTACACACACACACACACACACCTTAACCCCAATTACACACACACACACACACACCTTAACCCCAATTACACACACACACACACACACACACACACACACACACACACACACACACCATAACCCCAATTACAAACACACACACCTTAACCCCAATTACAAACACACACACCTTAACCCCAATTAACACACACACATTAACCCCACACACACACACACCTTAACCCCAATACACACACACACACACACCTTAACCCCAATTACACACACACACACACACACACACACACACACCGTAACCCCAATTACACACACACACACACACCGTAACCCCAATTACACACACACACACACACCTTAACCCCAATTACACACACACACCGTAACCCCAATTACAACACACACACACACCTTAACCCCAATTACAAACACACACACACCTTAACCCCAACACACACACACACTTAACCCCAATTACAAACACACACACACACCTTAACCCCAATTACAAACACACACACACACACCTTAACCCCAATTACACACACCTTAACCCCAATTACACACACACACACCTTAACCCCAATTACACACACACACACACACCTTAACCCCAATTACACACACACACCTTAACCCCAATTACACACACACACGTAACCCCAATTACACACACACACACACACACACCGTAACCCCAATTACAAACACACACACACACACCGTAACCCCAATTACAAACACACACACACACACACCTTAACCCCAATTACACACACACACACACCTTAACCCCAATTACACACACACACACACACCTTAACCCCAATTACACACACACACACACACCTTAACCCCAATTACACACACACACACACACACGTAACCCCCTTAACCCGTAACCCCAATTACACACACACACACACCTTAACCCCAATTACACACACACACACCTTAACCCCAATTACACACACACACACCTTAACCCCAATTACACACACACACCTTAACCCCAACCCCAATTACAACACACACACACCGTAACCCCAATTACACACACAACCCCTTAACCCCAATTACACACACACACACACACCTTAACCCCAATTACACACACACACACTTAACACACACACCTTAACCCCAATTACACACACACACACACTTAACCCCAATTACACACACACACACACCTTAACCCCAATTACACAACACACACACACCTTAACACACACACTTAACCCCAATTACACACACACACACACACCTTAACCCCAATTACACACACACACACACACCTTAACCCCAATTACACACACACACACCTTAACCCCAATTACACACACACACACACACTTAACCCCAATTACACACACACACACACCTTAACCCCAATTACACACACGTAACCCCAATTACACACACACACCAACCTTAACCCAATTACACCACACACACACACACACGTAACCCCCCAACACACACACACACACCTTAACCCCAATTACACACACACACACACACACACTTAACCCCAATTACACACACACACACACACCAATTAACACCCCAATTACACACACACACACCTTAACCCCAATTACACACACACACACACCTTAACCCCAATTACACACACTTAACCCAATTACACACACACAATAACCCCAATTACACACACACCTTAACCCCAATTACACACAACACACACGTAACCCCAATTACAACACACACACACACACCTTAACCCCAATTACAAACACACACACACCGTAACCCCAATTACAAACACACACACACACACCGTAACCCCAATTACACACACACCGTAACCCCAATTACAAACACACACACACCGTAACCCAATTACACATTACACACACCTTAACCCCAATTACACACACCTTAACCCCAATTACAACACACACACACACACACCTTAACCCCAATTACACACACACCTTAACCCCAATTAACCCCATTACACACACACACACCTTAACCCCAATTACACACACACACACACCTTAACCCCAATTACACACACACACACACACACACCTTAACCCCAATTACACACACACACACACACCTTAACCCCAATTACACACACACACACACCTTAACCCCAATTACACACACCTTAACCCCAATTACACACACCTTAACCCCAATTACACACACACACACACACCTTAACCCCAATTACACACACACACTTAACCAATTACACACACACACACCTTAACCCCAATTACACACACACACACACACTTAACCCCAATTACACACACACACTTAACACACACGTAACCCCAACACACACACACACACACACCTTAACCCCATTACACACACACACACACACCTTAACCCCAATTACACACACACACACACACACACCGTAACCCCAATTACAAACACACACACACACCTTAACCCCAATTACACACACACACACCTTAACCCCAATTACACACACACACACACACCTTAACCCCAATTACACACACACACACACCTTAACCCCAATTACACACACACACACACACCTTAACCCCAATTACACACACACACACACACCTTAACCCCAATTACACACACACACACACCTTAACCCCAATTACACACACACACACACCTTAACCCCAACACACACACACACACACACACCTTAACCCCAATTACACACACACACACACACACCTTAACCCCAATTACACACACACACACACCTTAACCCCAATTAACACACACACACACACCTTAACCCCAATTACACACACACACACACCTTAACCCCAATTACACACACACACACACACCTTAACCCCAATTACACACACACACACACACACAACAATTACACAACACACACACCTTAACCCCAATTACACACACACACACACTTACTTAACCCCACACACACACACACACACCTTAACCCCAATTACACACACACACACACACACCTTAACCCCCCAATTACACACACACACACATAACCCCAATTACAAACACACACCTTAACCCCAATTACACACACACACCTTAACCCCAATTACACACACACACACACCTTAACCCCAATTACACACACACACACACACACCTTAACCCCAATTACACACACACACACCTTAACCCCAATTACAAACACACACACCTTAACCCCAATTACACACACACACACCTTAACCCCAATTACACACACACACACACACACACCAATTAACCCTTAACCCCAATTACACACACACACACCTTAACCCCAATTACACACACACACACACCTTAACCCCAATTACACACACACACTTAACACACACACACCTTAACCCCAATTACACACACACACACACACACCTTAACCCCAATTACACACACACACACACACCTTAACCCCAATTACACACACACACACACACACACACACACCATTAACCCCAATTAACAATTACACACACACACCTTAACCCCAATTACACACACACACTTAACCACACACACACCTTAACCCCAATTACACACACACACACACACTTAACCCCACAACACACACACACACACACACACACACCTTAACCCCAATTACACACACACACACATTAACACACACACACACACACACCTTAACCCCAATTACAACACACACACACACACCTTAACCCCAATTTACACACACACACCTTAACCCCAATTACAAACACACACACACACCTTAACCCCAATTACACACACACACACACACACCTTAACCCCAACAAACACACACACACCTTAACACACACACACACACCTTAACCCCAATTACACACACACACACACACACCTTAACCCCAATTACACACACACACACACACCTTAACCCCAATTACACACACACACACTTAACCCCAATTAACACACACACACACACACACACCTTAACCCCAATTACACACACACACACACTTAACCCCAATTAACCCACAATTACACACACACACACACCTTAACCCCAATTACACACACACACACACCTTAACCCCAATTACAAACACACACACACACACCTTAACCCCAATTACACACACACACACACCTTAACCCCAATTACACACACACACACTTAACCCCAATTACACACACACACACCTTAACCCCAATTACACACACACACACACACCTTAACCCCAATTACACACACACACACACACACACACCTTAACCCCAATTACACACACACACACACACACCTTAACCCCAATTACACACACACACACACACCTTAACCCCAATTACACACACACACACACACACACACACCTTAACCCCAATTACACACACACACACACACACACCTTAACCCCAATTACACACACACACACACACCTTAACCCCAATTACACACACACACACACCTTAACCCCAATTACACACACACACACACCTTAACCCCAATTACACACACACACACACCTTAACCCCAATTACACACACACACACACACCTTAACCCCAATTACACACACACACACACTTAACACAACACACACACACTTACACACACACACCTTAACCCCAACACACACACACACCTTAACCCCAATTACACACACACACACACACACCTTAACCCCAATTACACACACACACACACCTTAACCCCAATTACACACACTTAAACACACACACACACACCTTAACCCCAATTACACACACACACACACACCTTAACCCCAATTACACACACACACACACACCTTAACCCCAATTACACACACACACACCTTAACCCCAATTACACACACACACACACACATAACAATTACACACACACCAATTAACACACACACACACACACACCTTAACCCCAATTACACACACACACACACACCTTAACCCCAATTACACACACACACACACCGTAACCCCAATTACACACACACACACACCGTAACCCCAATTACAAACACACACACATTACACACCTTAACCCCAATTACACACACACACACACACACACACCTTAACCCCAATTACACACACACACACCTTAACCCCAATTACACACACACACACACCTTAACCCCAATTACACACACACACATACACACACACACACACACACACACACCTTAACCCCAATTACACACACACACACCTTAACCCCAATTACACACACACACACACAATTTACACCTTAACCCCACACACACACCTTAACCCCAATTACACACACACACACACACCTTAACCCCAATACACACACACACACACACACCTTAACCCCAATTACAAACACACACACACCTTAACCCCAACACACACCTTAACACACACACACACCTTAACCCCAATTACACACACACACACACACCTTAACCCCAATTACACACACACACACACACTTAACCCCAACACACACACACACACTTAACCCCAATTACACACACACACACCTTAACCCCAATTACACACACACACACACACACACCTTAACCCCAATTACACACACACACACCTTAACCCCAATTACACACACACACACCTTAACCCCAATTACACACACACACCTTAACCCCTTAACACACACATTACACACCAATTACACACCACCTTAACACACACACACACACACACTTAACCCCAATTACACACACACACACACACACCTTAACCCCAATTACACACACACACACACCTTAACCCCAATTACACACACACACACACCACCTTAACCCCAATTACACACACACACACCTTAACCCCAATACAAACACACACACACACACCTTAACCCCAATTACACACACACACACCTTAACCCCAATTACACACACACACACACCTTAACCCCAATTACACACACACACACACACCTTAACCCCAATTACACACACACACACACACACACACCTTAACCCCAATTACACACACACACACACCTTAACCCCAATTACACACACACACACCTTAACCCCAATTACATTACACACACACACACCTTAACCCCAATTACACACACACACACTTAACCCCAATTACACACACACACACCTTAACCCCAATTACACACACACACCTTAACCCCAATTACACACACACACACACCTTAACCCCAATTACACACACACACACCTTAACCCCAATTACACACACACACACCTTAACCCCAATTACACACACACACACCTTAACCCCAATTACACACACACACACACACCTTAACCCCAATTACACACACACACACACCTTAACCCCAATTACACACACACACACCTTAACCCCAATTACACACACACACACACACTTAACCCCAATTAACACACACACACACACTTAACCCCAATTACACACACACACACACACCTTAACCCCAATTACACACACACACCTTAACCCCCAATTACACACACACATTAACACACACACACACACACACACACCTTAACCCCATTACACACACACACACACACACACCTTAACCCCAATTACACACACACACACACCTTAACCCCAAACACACACACCTTAACCCCAATTACACACACACACCTTAACCCCAATTACACACACACACCTTAACCCCAATTACACACACACACCTTAACCCCACCACACACACACACACCTTAACCCCAATTACACACACACACCTTAACCCCAATTACACACACACACACCTTAACCCCAATTACACACACACACACCTTAACCAATTACACACACACACACACACCTTAACACACACACACACACCTTAACCCCAATTACACACACACACACACACACACCTTAACCCCAATTACACACTTAACACACACACACACACACACACACCTTAACCCCAATTACCAACACACACACACGTAACCCCAATTACAAACACACACCGTAACCCCAATTACAAACACACACACACCTTAACCCCAATTACACACACACACACCGTAACCCCAATTACACACACACACCGTAACCCCAATTACACACACACACACCTTAACCCCAATTACACACACACACCTTAACCCCAATTACACACACACACACCTTAACCCCAATTACACACACACACACCGTAACCCCAATTACACACACACACACACCTTAACCCCAATTACACACACACACACACACCGTAACCCCAATTACACACACACACACACGTAACCCCAATTACACACACACACACACACCGTAACCCCAATTACACACACACACACCTTAACCCCAATTACACACACACACACACCGTAACCCCAATTACACACACACACACCTTAACCCCAATTACACACACACACACCTTAACACACACACACACACACTTAACCCCAATTAACCACCGTAAACACACACACACACCGTAACCCCAATTACACACACACACACCGTAACCCCAATTACACACACACCGTAACCCCAATTACACACACACACCGTAACCCCAATTACACACACACACCGTAACCCCAATTACAAACACACACACACACACCGTAACCCCAATTACAAACACACACACACACACCCCCTTAACACCTTAACCCCAATTACACACACACACACCTTAACCCCAATTACACACACACACACCACACTACTTAACCCCAATTACACACACACACACACCGTAACCCCATTACAACACACACACACACACACCGTAACCCCAATTACACACACACACCGTAACCCCAATTACACACACACACCGTAACCCCAATTAACCCCACACACACACACACACCTTAACCCCAATTACACACACACACACACACACACACCGTAACCCCAACACACACACACGTAACCCCAATTACACACACACACGTAACCCCAATTAACCCCAATTACACACACACACACGTAACCCCAATTAACACACACACATAACCCCAACACACACACACACACCGTAACCCCAATTACACACACACACACCTTAACCCCAATTACACACACACACCACACTTAACCCCAATTACACACACACACCGTAACCCCAATTACACACACACACACCGTAACCCCAATTACACACACACACACCGTAACCCCAATTACACACACACACACCGTAACCCCAATTACACACACACACACCGTAACCCCAATTACACACACACACACCTTAACCCCAATTACACACACACACACACCGTAACCCCAATTACACACACACACACACACCGTAACCCCAATTACACACACACACACCGTAACCCCAATTACACACACACACACCTTAACCCCAATTATTACACACACACACACCTTAACCCCAATTACACACACACACCGTAACCCCAATTACACACACACACACCGTAACCCCAATTACACACACACACACACCGTAACCCCAATTACACACACACACCGTAACCCCAATTACACACACACACACCTTAACCCCAATTACACACACACACACACCGTAACCCCAATTACACACACACACCGTAACCCCAATTACACACACACACCGTAACCCAATTACACACACACACACACACACACCGTAACCCCAATTACACACACACACACACACACTTAACCCCGTAACCCCAACACACACACACACACCGTAACCCCAATTACACACACACCTTAACCCCAATTACACACACACACGTAACCCCAATTACACACACACACCTTAACCCCAATTACACACACACACACACACACCTTAACCCCAATTACACACACACACCGTAACCCCAATTACACACACACACCGTAACCCCAATTACACACACACACCGTAACCCCAATTACACACACACACCGTAACCCCAATTACACACACACACCGTAACAATTACACACACCTTAACCCCAATTACACACACACACACCTTAACCCCAATTACACACACACACCGTAACCCCAATTACACACACACACTTAACCAATTAACCCCAATTACACACACACCGTAACCCCAATTAACACCCAATTAACCCCACACACACACACACACCGTAACCCCAATTACACACACACACACCGTAACCCCAATTACACACACACACACCGTAACCCCAATTACACACACACACCGTAACCCCAATTACACACACACACCGTAACCCCAATTACACACACACACCGTAACCCCAATTTAACACACACACACACCGTAACCCCAATTACACACACACACACCGTAACCCCAATTACACACACACACACCGTAACCCCAATTACACACACACACCGTAACCCCAATTACACACACACACCGTAACCCCAATTACACACACACACACCGTAACCCCAATTACACACACACACACCGTAACCCCAATTACACACACACACACGTAACCCCAATTACACACACACCGTAACCCCAATTACACACACACCGTAACCCCAATTACACACACACACCGTAACCCCAATTACACACACACACCGTAACCCCAATTACACACACACACCGTAACCCCAATTACACACACACACCGTAACCCCAATTACACACACACACCGTAACCCCAATTACACACACACACCGTAACCCCAATTACACACACACACCTTAACCCCAATTACACACACACACACACACACCGTAACCCCAATTACACACACACACCGTAACCCCAATACACACACACACCGTAACCCCATTACACACACACTTAACCCCAATTACACACACACACACACACACACACCGTAACCCCAATTACACACACACCGTAACCCCAATTACCATTACACACACACACATTAACCCCATTACACACACACACCTTAACCCCAATTACACACACACCGTAACCCCAATTACACACACACACACTTAACCCCAATTACCCACACACACACACACACACCGTAACCCCAATTACACACACACACACGTAACCCCAATTAACACACACAATAACCCCATTACACACACACACCTTAACCCCAATTACACACACACACCGTAACCCCAATTACACACACACACCTTAACCCCAATTACACACACACACCTTAACCCCAATTACACACACACACCGTAACCCCAATTACACACACACACCGTAACCCCAACACACACACACACACCTTAACCCCAATTACACACACACACACCTTAACACACACACCTTAACCCCAATTACACACACACACCGTAACCCCAATTACACACACACACCTTAACCCCAATTACACACACACACACACACCTTAACCCCAATACACACACACACCGTAACCCCAATTACACACACACACCGTAACCCCAATTACACACACACGTAACCCCATTACACACACACACCGTAACCCCAATTACACACACACACACACACACCGTAACCCCAATTACACACACACACCGTAACCCCAATTACACACACACACACCGTAACCCCAATTTAACCCCAATTACACACACACACCGTAACCCCACACACACACACACACCTTAACCCCAATTACACACACACCGTAACCCCAATTACACACACACACCCTTAACCCCAACACACACACACACCGTAACCCCAATTACACACACACACTTAACCCCAATTACACACACACACCGTAACCCCAATTACACACACACCGTAACCCCAATTACACACATTAACACACACCGTAACCCACAACACACACACACACCGTAACCCCAATTACACACACGTAACCCCAATTACACACACACCGTAACCCCAATTACACACACACACCACCTTAACCCCAATACACACACACACCGTAACCCCAACCCCACACACACGTAACATTACACACACACCGTAACCCCAATTACAAACACACACACACACCTTAACCCCAATTACACACACACCGTAACCCCAATTACACACACACTTAACCCCCCCAACACACACACACCTTAACCCCAATTACACACACACCGTAACCCCAATTAACACACAATTAACCCCAATTACACACACACACCGTAACCCCAATTACACACACACACACACACCTTAATTACACACACCGTAACCCCAATTACACCATAACCCCAAACACACACACCTTAACCCCAATTACACACACACCGTAACCCCAATTACACACACACCGTAACCCCAATTACACACACACGTAACACACACACCTTAACCCCAATTACACACACACACACCTTAACCCCAATTAACCCCTTAACCCCAATTACACACACACACACACACACACACCTTAACCCCAATTACACACACACACTTAACCCCAATTACAACACACACACACACCTTAACCCCAATTACACACACACGTAACATTACACACACACCTTAACCCCATTACACACACACGTAACACACACACACCTTAACCCCAATTTACACACACATTACAATTACACACACACACCTTAACCCCAATTACACTTAACCCCAATTACACACACACACCTTAACCCCAACACACACACACACACCTTAACCCCAATTACACACACACACACACACCTTAACCCCAATTACACACACACACACACCTTAACCCCAATTACACACACCAACCCCAATTACACACACACACACACACCTTAACCCCAATTACACACACACCTTAACCCCAATTACACACACACACCTTAACCCCAATTACACACACACACACCTTAACCCCATACACACACACACACACCTTAACCCCAATTACACACACACCGTAACCCCAATTACACACACACCGTAACCCCAATTACACACACACCGTAACCCCAATTACACACACACCGTAACCCCAATTACACACACACCGTAACCCCAATTACACACACACCGTAACCCCAATTACACACACACCGTAACCCCAATTACACACACACACACACCGTAACCCCAATTACACACACGTAACCCCAATTACACACACACCTTAACCCCAATTACACACACACACCTTAACCCCAATTACACACACACACCTTAACCCCAATTACACACACACACCTTACACACCCAATTACACACACACACACACCTTAACCCCAATTACACACACACACACACACCTTAACCCCAATTACACACACCTTAACCCCAATTACACACACCTTAACCCCAATTACACACACACACACACACACACACACACACACACACACTTAACCACACACACACACACACACCTTAACCCCAATTACACACACACACCTTAACCCCAATTACACACACACACCTTAACCCCAATTACACACACACACCTTAACCCCAATTACACACACACACCTTAACCCCAATTACACACACACACCTTAACCCCAATTACAAACACACACACCGTAACCCCAATTACAAACACACACACCGTAACCCCAATTACAAACACACACACCGTAACCCCAATTACAAACACACACACCTTAACCCCAATTACAAACACACACACCTTAACCCCAATTACACACACCTTAACCCCAATTACACACACCTTAACCCCAATTACACACACACACACACACACCTTAACCCCAATTACACACACACCGTAACCCCAATTACAAACACACACACCTTAACCCCAATTACAAACACACACACCTTAACCCCAAATACACACACTATACACACACACGTAAAGATATATGGTGCTTTAGAAAGGTTTGTAAAGGTCAGTACATTTCAAATATGCATGTATTCAGGATGTTCCCCTGTAGACACAGAGAGAGAGAGACATGTATTCAGGATGTTCCCCTGTAGACACAGAGAGAGAGACCGGAACTGTTGACACTGACTGAAACACACAGACACGTTAGTACACGCCCAGTCAGTCTCTGGCCTATTGTGAAACAGAGTGGAGTCAGTTAGTACACGCCCAGTCAGTCTCTGGCCTATTGTGAAACAGTCAGTGTGTGTCAGTGTCACCTACTTCAGCGTTGTCAGATTTTGCAACAGGAAAACCCTGCGGCAGCAAATACAGCGTGTACACACCCACCCACCACCCACCCACTATCCACCCACCCACTATCCACCCACTATCCACCCACCCACTATCCACCCACCCACCACCACCACACCCTATCCACCCGCACACTACCCAGTCCCTGAAGGGTACTAACCTCCACACATGATGTAGTCCCTAAAGAAGGGTACTCTGAACCAGAATGGCAGCATCAGGAGGTAGGGGGTCAGCCCGGGGAACAGCGAGGAGAACCCTGACGCCTCCGTACAGAAGTTCCCAAAACCCCCCGCCACCAGAACACCATGGGGGTGGAACCCAAAGATGTAGTTAGAACCAGGGTCCAGATCCACCGTCTTTATGAGCTGGGGGGGAGCAAAAGGTACTGTAGTTAGAATCATCGGCGTGGGTCCTAACCTTAACTCAGGACCCCCCCTCCCGGACCTGCACATAAACCCACACTGAGAGGACCTACATCCAGACCACAGCACCACCAGCCACATCCACACACCCCACCCCAACCAATCAACACCCCTCCCAAGTCAACCATGCTCACACTCCATTTTGGCCCCCTCAGATCAGACCTATGCCCCTCCTGCCCACACCAAGCCCCCCACTCCCGCAAAGAGGGCCTCAACATAGAAGTCACACATACGCCCAATCTGTGAGCAGGCAAACAGGCCCAACCCCCACTCTTACACTCGCCCAAGCCAATGGCATTTACCAGATGCTCAGCAGGCTCTGCTCACACTTACTGGTCTGAGGCCAAACCACACAACTAACAACATTGGACACTATGGAACACAAAGCCTTCACCATCTCATCCTGGAATATCCAAGGCCTGAGGTCATCTGCCTTTGGCCTAAAGAGCAGGAATCTGGACTTCAAAGAAATCGGTAATACAGACAATGTCATCCTACAAGAAACCTGGTATAGAGGAGGAGACAGAACCACTGGTTGTCCTCTAGGTTACAGAGAGCTGGTAGTCCCATCCACCACACTACCAGGTGGGTGGTATAGAGGAATGGACCCACTGGTTGCAGAGAGCTACCAGGAGTGAAACAGGGAAGGGACTCAGGGGGTATGCTAATTTGGTATAGAGCAGAACTAACTCACTATTACATTAAATCAAAACAGGAACATTTTACATTTGGCTAGAAATTCAAGAGGAAGTGATCTCAACAGAGAAAAATGTCCTCCTGTGTGCTACCTATATCCTCCCACTAGAATCCCCTATATCCCCCCACTAGAATCCCCTATATCCCCCCCACTAGAATCCTGCTGTATCCTGTGTGCCACCTATATCCCCCCCACTAGAATCCTGCTGTATCCTGTGTGCCACCTATACCCCCCACTAGAATCCTGCTGTATCCTGTATCCCCCACCTATATCCCCCCACTAGAATTCCCTATATCCCCCACTAGAATCCCCTATATCCCCCACTAGAATCCCCTATCCCCCCACTAGAATCCCCCCACTAGAATCCCCTATATCCCCCCACTAGAATAGCCCCCCACTGGAATATCCCCCACTAGAATCCCCTATAGCCCCCCCACTAGAATCCCCTATAGCCCCCCACTGGAATCCCCTATAGCCCCCCCACTGGAATCCCCTATAGCCCCCCACTGGAATCCCCTATAGCCCCCCCACTGGAATCCCCTATAGCCCCCACTGGAATCCCCTATAGCCCCCCCACCAGAATCCCCATACTTTAATGAAGACAGCTTCTATAGGAGGGGTACACCTATAGATCATCTCTTGGCAGTAGTACTGTAGACTACTTTATCACGGACCTCAACCCAGAGTCTCTCAGAGCATTCAGTCAGCCCACTGACAGCCCTATCAGACCACAGCAAAATCACAATGTACTTGAACAGAGCAATACTCAACCATGAGTCATCAAAGCAGAACAAATTAAGAAATGCTACAGATGGAAGGAGGGTACAAACCTACCAAACACCTATTGGCCAACAACAAATCCCTCCTAGACAACTTCCTGGACAAAATGTTTTCCTGCAATAGTGAAGGTGTAAAGCAGTAGGAAGCCTGAACAATATATTTGACCTATCAGCTAACATCATATTTAAATTCCGGCAGAAAACCTAAGACAACTTACAACAATGAGAAACGGTTTGATGAAGAATGTAAAAACCTAAAAAAAGAATTTGAGAAACCTGTCCAAACAAAAACACAGAACCAGAAAACCTGAGACACACCTTCACTATGGTGAATCACTAAAACAATACAGAAATACACTATGGAAAAAGAAGGAACAGCACGTCAGAAATCAGCTCAATGTATTTGAAGAATCCATAGAATCTTCTGGGAAAACTGGAGCAAAATGGAGATGTGTGGATAAACCACTTCTCTTTGTCTCTATAGCAAAGAACAAACAGCAAAAACATATACATGATCAAATACAGATCTTAGAATCAACTGTTACAGACTACCATTCTCCAATTACATTGAATGAACTACAGGACAAAATAAAAACCCTCCAACCCAGAAAGGCCTGTGGTGTTAATGGTATCCTCAATGAAATTATAAAATATACAGACCACGAATTCCAATTGGCTATACTTACTCTAACACCATCCCACAAACTGGGACAAAACACCCAATTGAGACTGTATGCAGAATTCTGCAAAAATATACTCTGTGTACAATGAAAAACAAACAACAAAAAATGAATGGAGAGCAGAGATAACATACCTGACTATGTACAGACTCAGTGAGCATAACCTTGCTATTGAGAGGCACCGCCTCAGTCTTCTCTTGAGAGCCAGGTCTGCCTATGAGCTCACTGCCCACAAAATGAGGTGGAAACTGAGCTGCACTTCCTAACCTCCTGCCAAATGTATGACCATATCAGAGACACATATTTCCCTCAGATTACACGGATACACAAAGATTTAGAAAATAAGTCAAACTGATAAACTCCCATATCTCCTGGGTGAAATACCACAGTGTGCAAACAGTTGCATGATGTGTGGCCCGTTGCCATGACAAAAGGGCAACCAGTGGAGAACAAACATTGCAAATACAGTCGTGGCCAAATGTTTTGAGAATGACACAAATATACATTTTCAAAGTCTGCTGCCTCAGTTTGTATGATGGCAATTTGCATTTACTCCTGAATGTTATGAAGGGTGATCAGATAAATTGTAATTAATTGCAAAGTCCCTCTTTGCAATGCAAATGAACTGAATCCCAAAAAAACATTTCCTCTGCATTTCAGCCCTGCCACAAAAGGACCAGCTGACATGTCAGTGATTCTCTCGTTAACAAAGGTGTGAGTGTTGACAAGGACAAGATCACTCTGTCATGCTGATTGAGTTCAAATAACAGACTGGAAGCTTTAAAAAGGGGTGGTATGGTAGCCTAGTGGTTAGAGCGTTGGACTAGTAACCGGAAGGTTGCAAGTTCAAATCCCCAAGCTGACAAGGTACAAATCTGTCGTTCTGCACCTGAACAGGCAGTTAACCCACTGTTCCTAGGCAGTCATTGAAAATAAGAATTTGTTCTTAACTGACTTGCCTAGTAAAATAAAAAGGAGGGTGGTGTTTGGAATCATTGTTCTTCCTCTGTCAACCATGGTTACCTGCAAGGAAACACGTGCCGTCATCATTGCTTTGCACAAAAATGGCTTCACAGGCAAGGATATTGCTGCCAGTAAGATTGCACCTAAATCAACCAATTATCAGATCATCAAGAACTTCAAGGAGAGCGGTTCAATTGTTGTGAAGAATGCTTCAGGGCGCCCAAGAAAGTCCAGCAAGCGCTAGGACTGTCTCCTAAAGTTGATTCAGTTGCGGGATCGTGGCACCACCAGTACAGAGCTTGCTCAGGAATGGCAGCAGGCAGGTGTAAGGGCATCTGCACGCACAGTGAGGCAAAGAATTTTGGAGGATGGCCTGGTGTCAAGAAGGGCAGGAAAGAAGCCACTTCTCTCCAGGAAGAACATCAGGGACAGACTGATATTCTGCTAAAGGTACAGGGATTGGACTGTTGGGGACTGAGGTAGTCATTTTCTCTGATAAATCCCCTTTCCGATTGTTTGGG